>NC_056608.1:22192064-22342659 GCF_018340385.1 Cyprinus carpio
AAGAAAAGAAGAAGAGGAGAAACGAGCAAAAGATAAAGGCATGCAACTATGTTCCCACTGTATGATTCTTACTGTATCCATGTCATGAATGAAGGGCTAATGTTAATTGGTGGGTATAACTCTTAAGTTTGTTAGCTTTTTTGCTATGATGCCTGCTATGCTTATACAACAATAATTCAGTTTTAACTCAACAAACACGAGATCTAATTTTGCTTTGCAACAAAACAGTTACAAGTTCAGTTATTCATTATTTCCATCAGTTGGGTAAACGTTAGGCCCTGTATTATATCCAACAGAATTTTCAAATCTGTGTAATTATAATTTAAATCGGACTACTTTTCGAATTGTATTTCATAAAACAGCATCTCAGACATTATGTCAAAACGTTATGGGGTTTCAGATCAAAAAATGACTTTCTGTTACAGAACAGGGCATTGATTTCATACATGTCCACTGTAGAGGACATCAGGACTTAAATCATGTTTATCAGGCATTTTGGGAGACACAACTAGTGAATATGGAAATAAATTATACATCAATATTCCTATGAAATATTAGATATTTACAGTCAACACTCCCACTCCCATCTCTACTGTGAGCATTCCTTAAATGCATCAAAAGATGAAAAATGTTTTGACTCAGACTGCAAAACATTAAGAAAACAACTTTGGTTTACATACCCCATTACATACAACGCTGACATAAGAACTGAATACTGTTCAAAATTAAAATAATACAAAGACACAATCAGAGCAAAAAAGAAACATCATCTGACCAAAAGTTTACAAGAAATATAAAATTCTATAAATCATAATCAGTTCTAGGATATGTGGAATAATCTGGAAACAACTAAACCACTAGACTTGCCAATACAAGATGGAAACATTTGGATAAAACATTATGCAAATTTATATAAAGAAATCCCTCCAAAACAACTCTTTAACAATTCTGATCAAATCAAAGTCTACACACTTATGAAAACACACACACACACAAAAAAAAAAATAATTAAACACTCGACTTCCCAATTACACACGAATTGATGAAAAAACTCAAAAGCCAAACATTTTTAAAAAATGGTGTATACGTTTATTATAGACGCTGCTAACTTAATATAATTATGACACCTATTTCCACACATTTGAATGGTGTTGTCTCAACTTAATTTAGGCAAATTGAACCCAAGAGCAAAATTCATCTTGAACCAACAAGATAAAATCATTTTCATTTGAATCATATTTTGGAATTTATCTGTAAACTATTTAATCTTGTTGAGCCAATTAATCTTAATCACTTAATTTAGAAAACCAGAAATATTTTGTTAACTACTACTGTTAAGTTAATTGTACAACTTTATTTACTTTAAACGAATATTTAATGACCGACATGTCTAGCAAAATGTAATTTAATGCACAAATAAAATGTTCTCAAAGTGAATATCACAAGTTTTTCTTTATTCTTTATTTTTCCAGTGAAAAAAACAAAATATCATCCAAGAAAGATGAACAATATTGATATTTCAATGGGCAGGCCACAGCTACTACCTTCTTGCATCAAGATTTAGTCTTTTGAGAACACACTCCAGCATCTTGTTCTTGAGGGCTTGTACCTTCGGTAAAAGTTTTTGTCCATCCAAGTTTAAAGAACCCTTTCTGGATGACCTCAAATGTAGCTTTGAGTTTCTCGTGGGTAGCTGAGGTTCAAGGCATAAGTAAGTCCAAACAGCATGGCCACTGATACAGCTACATTCTTCAAAGAGCAGAGAACCTCAGTCCCTTCAATCACGATACCAACGTCCACAGGCTTATCCCCTGGTTTGGTGTCCTTCGGATCGGACGATGTAGATCCCCCTTACCATCTGCTCTATGGCTTCTTTGGCATTCACCCAGTCACAATCCTGTGCAAAACAAATAAAATGTGTTTCATTTGTAGAACAACAATCTTTAATAATGACAGTAAACATTAGGGGAGCAACGGTTCAAAATGCTCACAGTTCGGTTCGTATCACGGTTTTAGGGTCACGGTTTCAGTACGGTTTGGTACGTGCTATGTTCAGGGAAAATAGGACTACTGTCAAATAAAAATTAAGAAAATAAAAACAAATAATCAAACTACAAGCAACATTACAAATAAATACAGTAGAGCAAAGATTCAAATAAAATAAACAGTGCTTTTCAGTTTTTTTTTCAGGTATCTAACAGTTTGTGTAGTTTTTTTAGCTACAGAAAATGGATAGAGTAATCAAATATAAATAAACATTTGTTATTTGTTGTTTGATTTAACATTAAAAACACAGGCAGCAGGAATAGTTTTTTTCACGATCCAGTACATACTGTTACACATGCGATGTCTTTCTCGACTAATATACGTTCACTTAAGACATATCAGACTATGTTTGCTAGGATACTTGCCAAGATGGGCATGTTGCCATAATTTTTGTATGAATTTGGCCGCTGAAGCACAAGACTTGAAAGAGAACTCAGTATTTGCACACAGTCTGAAAAAAGCATGTGCGCACTTCGGATGAGCGCACACAAATCTTCTCACAGTTCTCTTTCGTGTCTTCCTTCTGAATGTTTAAGTTAACAAGGCTTTAATGAGTTTAGTTTAAACAAAGATAGCAACGGCGTACATGACTGGACATACTCACCCTCATGTCATGCTGTAAGACTTTCGTTCATCTTTGGATCACAAATGAAGATCTTTTTGATGAATTCTGAAAGCTTTCTGTCCCTCCATAAACAGCTATGCAACTGAGACTTTGACACTTCAAAAAGTTCATAAAGAGATCATAAAACTACCTACTTCTGTCATTACTACATGAATCGAGCAGTTTAGTCCAAATTTTCTGAGACTCCATCGCTTGATGAAGAGATTTAATTTAGGATTTACTCGCATAGAAACATCAATCCAAAAGCAGAAGCTCAACCAAAAATAACCAACGCTTGAGAACAAACCTCTTCGGAAGTTTTAAACGTGCTGTGTAACACACACGAATGAACCTCATTCTCCGCAATAAACTTCTACACATTTGAGCTTCCGGAAGAGGTTTGTTCTTGCACGTCATCCAGGTCCGGTTGAGCTTCTATATGTTTGCTGATCAATGTTTATATGTGAATAAAAGCCTAAATTAAATCAGTTCATCATATAAAGCGATAGAGTCTCTTCAGAAAATTTGGTCTAAAGAGCTCAATTCATATGGATTAGTTTTACGATCTCTTTATGAACTTTATAACACAAAGTTGCAATTGTGCTGCTGTCTATGAAGGGACAGAATGCTGTCAGATTTTATCAATAAGATCTTCATTTGTGTTCTGAAGATGAATGAAGGTTTTACAGGTGTGGAACAACATGAAGGTGAGTAATTAATGACATGATTTTCATTTTTGGCTGAACTAACCCTTTAAGATCATTACTTAATACAACTTACCACGTGAAAAAGTAGACTAAAACCCAAGCATGGGATGCTGTTTATTGCTCTTGTAAAACCTGTAAAATAAAAATTATATATATAAAAAATCATTTTTACATAAATTTGCAGTGTTCTCATCTTTACCTGTCCAGAGAAATCACCTACAGAATGCTCAGCAGCAGTCGCCTGAATGAAATGGCTAAAATTATAACTGAAACAATCTAGTAAAATAACTATCAATTGTATGAAATCAGAAAATTACATTATACATTTTCTAATTTGGTTATCAAAACATTAGGTATGTCCAAGCACACACTAATAAAACACTTTAAACTTTCCTTTATTTTATTACAGTTATAATGAGCTAATTTTCTAAACCTATTTAAGAAAATTTCTTGATACAACTTACCATGTGAAAAAGTAGACTAAAACCCAAGCATGTGATGCGGTTAATTAAACTCTTGTAAAACCTGTAAAATAAAAAAAATATATATAGAAAAAAAAAACATGAGATGTAGGGCATTCAATTAAACGATGACTGTGTTATTATTTCCAAATAATGTTTAGTGTCGCTACATAAACATTTCTGAAGAAAACAGGCCATCCTGCTCTACCGATGAAACCGAAGCTGATTAATGTGCAACATGCATTATAACTGAAATCAACAGAAAATGTGAATGCTGCCCCGGAAGACAAATTTCAAGCATTATATTTCACACAAGCAAAGATTAATTTGTGTCTTTAAATCATGCTTTAAATACATCTCATTTAATTACAGCAACTGTAACAATAATTACAACAGACAACACAGTGATAAGTTTAAAGTATAAATATCACGTTTAAGATCATAACTATAAAGCATTATGGTTTTGAACACGTAACAGGAGTGAGGGAATGACTTACAGTCACAGTATTTATCATCGCGTGCATCCGCTTGACCATCGTCACGTGACATGGGCCTAGCGCGCATGTGCTCTATACTGTATTCCACACCGCCTGGTTGCTTGTTGATTTACATCAAGCATATAATTGTATTTACATTGACATCATTGTTTGTTAATTTGTTTTTACATTAATTGGCAGTGTTCTCGTCTTTACTCGTACAGAAACATCACCTACAGCACGCTCAACAGTCGCCCGAATGAAATACCCATCTAAATTATACGTTAACTGAAACAATCTAGCAAAATAACGCTTACAGCATGAGTTAGAACGAAGCGACTACCGCATTAATGTTTAATTATGTACATACATGCAGGCGTTTATATCGATTTACTATGTTTCATCGAGTATGAACATGTGACTAAGAGTAGTTCAGATATTCCAATAAGCGGTCAAATATCCGCTTAATGTCGAATTCTGACTGATTTAAATACGTTTTTACTCTCTATTCGCACAATGCAAACAAAGATGATAAACGACTTTTGAACTTACCGATTCTACAGCATTCCCATAGACTGGACTCCACCACGTTGATGGCGCCCGCGGTAACTGAAGAGGTCACGTGGAGTTCCTGTCATCAGCGCATGCGCAAAAGTAGTAGTTTGACTCAAATCATTCTTTTTCGTTGTTTCGACAGAAATTAATTGAGCTCTTTTAAGGTTGTATGGATTTAGTTCAGGCTGATTTAAAATAATTGTGTACATCCCTTAAAGTGATTAATTTTATTTGTTTCAAAATGCTCTATTTATTTTGATCTAACAACACCCAGATTTCATTTTTTTGAGTGTTATAATTGTGTACATCCCTTAAACTTGTTATTTTTATTTGTTTCAAAATTGGGCTTCAGACAGCTGTTCTCAAATTACTCAGCCTTGTACGTAGTTCAGGCTGTTTACCTGGACCCAAGGACTTATTACCCCAATTCACAAGAGTGGAGACAAATTGGAACCTAATAATTTCAGAGGCATTTGTGTGAGGAGTAATCTGGGGCATAGCAGTATTTTAAACAATAGAATAGTAAACTTCCTTAACGAACACAGTGTCCTGAGCCCTAGTCAGATTGGCTTTCTTCCTAAATATACAACTACTGACCACATTTATACCCTACACACCCTAATCAATAAACACGTCAAACCGACTAAATACGGAAAATATTTGCATGCCTTGTCGATTTAAAAAAAGCATTTGATTTTATTTGGCATGACGAATTATATTACACACATTTACAAGTTGATGTAGGGGGTAAAGTTTATGCCATTATTAAATCAGTGTATTCAAACAACAAATGTGCAATATGAATTAGCAATAAACATACAGAATTCTTCACCCAGAAAAGAGGAGTGCTTCAGGGCTGTATCCTGAGTCCAACACTGTTTAACATTTACATTAATGTATTAGCGGTGCAGTTTGAACAGTCTACAACCCCTGGACTTACTCTACAAGACAAAAACATCAAACTTTTGCTGTACGCAGGTGATCTGGTGCTTCTGTCATCTACCCCACGGGGACTACAGCAGCATCTGGACCTGCTGGAGAACCACAGCCAGAACTGGGCCCTGGCAGTAAATCTCAAAAAGACCAACATTATGGTCTTTCAGAAAAAGCCCAGATGTTAGAAACACAGATAACAGTTCAGTCTAGGCAGCACCGCCCTAGAACACACGATGCAGTACACTTACCTCGGCCTGATCATCGCTGCATCGGGGAGTTTCAGTCTGGCAGTGAATGCTCTCAAAGATAAAGCTTGAAGAGCTCTATGTGCCATTAAGAGAAAGTTCCAAAATATTGAATTACCAATTCCAATTTGGTGTAAAATATTTGATAGTCTAATTCAGCCCATAGCGCCATATGGAAGTGAGGTATGGGGCCCACTCAATGATCAGAGCTACACTAGATGGGACAGACATCCAACAGAAGCCCTACACAAAGAATTCTGCAAAATGATTCTAAAATTACAAAGGAGAACACCCAATAATACATGCAGAGCAGAATTAGGCCGATTCCCATTGATCATTAATATACAAAAAAAGATCCCTCAAATTCTGGATGCATCTAAAATCAAGTCCCACAGAATCGCTACATTTTAAAGCGCTACAAACCCAAGAACTGAACCCAAAAAAAAGTCCTCTAAGTCAGCTGGTTCTGTGCTATATTGTTAGTCTTTGGTCCATGTGCTGTTGTTGGCATTGGGGAAACAATCAGGAACTTGCCTTTGAGTCTAAAGTTTGAGTGAAAGACTTTCAAGAAAAAAAAAAATACTGTCTGATTTTTTGGGTTGACGCGAAGAAAGAAAGAAGAAAGATTAACTGAATTCTTGCTGAATGATTTTAATCTCTGCCAAAATATGACGGGATAATCAAAAGAATCTTCAAAGCCACTCTAAATGAAAAAGGCCCCCCTCACAGGGGTTTTCTGATGGACAGAATAATTGGACTTCAGTTTGATGAGTTTAAACAGTCCAAGAGAAGATTCTGACTTGGTAATTGACCATTAGATCAACAGGAGATGAAGATGAGGAGGAGATCTGTCTGATGGTCTGCATGCACTCAAACAATCACACTATCAACAGTTATTGGCTAGATAAAATTAGACAAATATTTTGCAGGGAATTTATGCACATTACATTTTCAATAACATCACGGAAGGTTATTGGTAATGACATGTAAAAGCTGCAATATAACAAAAACCCATCCAGATGGAACATTAAATGAAATGGAAACTCTTAGTATCATTCACCTTCATTTGCATTCAAGGTTGTAAACTGAATTATTCATGAACTCAGAGGGGTATAGAGGTCTCATCAAGATGCTTTGATTCAAAAACATTTTACACCATTATCCATTAAAGCATCACATGGGAATATTGCACAACTTAGAAGCCTATAAGTACACTTTTAAAAGCACAGATGCTTATGTGTTGTCAATATTAATCTGGCTGGTTTAAAGTTGTATTCCTTGTTATACTGTATATACATATATATATATATATTTGTTTTTATGTTTTTTTTTTTTTTTTATATATATATATATAGCCTTATATATGCCTACTTAACCAAGCATTTTTTTTAAGTAATTTTAAAATTATTTAAAAACAAAAACTTCCCCAAAATAAATGTCGACAAAGGTGTCGTGAATGTAATTTTCTTATATGTTCTTATATGGAAGTTTTCCAAAAACCCAATCTTTAAAAATCCCATTAAAATTGGATTATCTCTTGTTCTTTCATGATGGGGATACAAAAAAGCAATTTTAGATTTGTGGTTTCTATTATTTTATATTATGCATATACACCAGAGAACATGCCAAATATTGCTTCTAGATGTAATGTCTCCCATATCCATTTTCACAAAACAAAAATAAAACAACTAAATTGGTTCAATAATCTAGCCCATTGAACGTAATGGAACATTCTTTGGAGAAGCTAATTAAATCCAATTGCAATCATTATAGATGATAAATGTCATGGCAGTTACAACAAGTGGACTCCTGCCACTGCTTGCTCTGTGGAGCTCTTAATGCCCTTCCCATAATGCAATGGCTTGGAAAGGTGTTTGCCTTTCCAAATAATGGGAAACGTTTTTTTTTTTTTTTTTTTTTTTTTATGATGTTTTATTAGAAAGGTTTGGGAGGAGAGCGTCAGATACTTAGCCTAATCAACACCGGTGGAGCACAATCAAGTTAATCAACACCACAGTATAAATACAGCTGACTTACCTCTGTCCATTGACAGTTTATCAGCATCCCTCCTCCACCCCATCTCCACACTTCGAGTTCATTATACAACTATACGGGGAGGGGGGTAATCTAGGTTCGGGCCATGCCAAATACGCATTATCATACTTCAGCTAATTATATGTAAGCATGAACTCATGAAGTGTTCTTTTCTAGAGTGTGTTTATGAGCATGTTTGTGAGTTTGCATATTAGGTGGTTGAATCCAAACAGATGCATGCTACGAAAACCCCCTGGAAACTATTAAATGTATATTCTGTCATTATTTACTCACTTTTAAGTCAATAAAAACTTCTATGCTTGTATTTTTGACAGTGGGACACAAAAGGGTGAGTAAATTTAGATTTTTGGCAAAATTGTTCTTTTAGCAAAATGTCTTTAAGTAGATAGCAGGATTCATCTACTCTGCATTAATACTCTATTCAGTATTAAATTCATTGTGGATCTGTTAAGCACCTATCAACCATCCAATGATTAATGGGCTCTATTACTGAACAAAATAGGGAGAAACTAAATATATTAAACAGCATTTCATCCTGCATCTACATAGCATATACTGCATACTATTCTGTACAACAAAAAACTATATGTTACAAAGCATTTTAAACTGTAGTATGCTGAATGGATGCTACATATGGCCTAAAAAACTCCTGCTTTGCCATTGAGATGAAATTAGAGTTTCAGATCAGTGCGCATCATCTGACACAGACAACAAACTTTGTCAGCAAAGTTTAAGACAGTTCTAACATCTTTCCTCTGACAGTTTCATCTCGGTTGTGTGTAGTGACGTGTGAAGAGATTTAGATGCCAGCTAAACGCACCATCAGGGCACTGCTGAAATTGTCCGGATGAGCAGCAAAACTTCTTACACAAAAAATAAATCCTGGTCACAAAAAATCCCTTCAAGTAAAAAAAAAAATAAAAAAAATAAAATAAATAAAAAATCTTAGTCTCAGCTTCAGACAGCAATCAACATTATATATACATTTTTTTTAGGCATTTTTTTTTATAAGATATAAGTAATTTTTTATATATTTTTTATTTTTTGAATTATGGAATAATTATTTTTTTGTTTATGTAAAATTGACTAAACCGAATGAAAATGCCATATTATTAAATACTGACTAAACTAAGGACATTTGATTAAATTAAAAGACCAACAAAACTGTGAAAAAGCAACAGCAATATGATAAGTATCATTAAGACATTAAAAGATTAATAATAAAAATGATTATTTTACCAAGTAGCATAATTCATTAGCCTAACTAAAGGCTGTTTACAGTTGGGACACAGAAAGAATATATAATGTGAGTTCACAGGTGGGCAGGTTTCAGACGTGGCTCCTCCAGTCAGCATTCAGAGCCTGATCTTTCTGTTTTATAAAAGTAATCGAACCAAAGGGACTCAGTGTGCTCCATGTCTCAGTCTCTAAACCTCCAGCTCTCTATATTTTCTGGGCAGCGTGCCGGTTTTGAATGGCACTTCAGGGGAGCTGAACCCCATCTGTATCACATGTTCCTTCCCAACTACACACTGCTCAACAAACACTCCTGCCTAATTCCTGCCTTCCTCTTCTGGCCCCAACTGCCTTACAGACTCCTCTCTTGTCTTTTCTCCTCTATCTCTTTATCTCCCGCTCATTTGACTATCCTTGTGCAGATGATTTGTATTCATGCTGAAGTGAGCTCCTGCTCCCCGTGCTCTCAGAAGCCTTGCTAAGATGGCTGGAGAACTGTTGGATTTGTGTAATACCTCCCCATGGCTTCCTCTTAGCAATCTCATATGCCACATTAACAATCCCATTGGCTCTCCCGTCACTCATTGTTGTTTCAACAGGGCAGCGTTGTGTGCGCAGCCTACCAATGCTTCTGCCATGGACGTTTTCCAGTCGTGTTGTCCTGCCAAGGCCTCCCTCAGGCTGGCTCCTCAGGGCTTTCCCGCAGACAACACTAACGCACTGCAGCACTTTTATTATGAAAAGATGGATGGGGAAAATGCTGTTTGTGTCACCTAGACTTTACTTAAACATCTCTAGAGTAACTTTATCCTCTCAGGTAGGGCTCACAGGCATACTAACAGGAAACATGGCTACTTTGGTTGTGTTAGTCTGTCAGGAAGCTTTAAGAGTAATTATATTAAGGCAAGCAGACAAACTAGCCTCTTGAAAACCTTATGAATTATAGGCTACGAGGCTGACAATTTAGCAGTTTAAAGGCCCATTCGCAACCAAAATGTTAAATATAACGATAACTAAATTAGGTTCTGTTTATTATAAACACACCCTGCAGTTTTATGGTCTGCCACTTAAAATGCTAGAGCTATTTAAATGCAGGGTGGTTTCCGATTGGCTGTCAATATTTTTATTATTCACTGGCTGGGAAAAAAAAATGTTTTGAAAGTGAGTCCAACAATATTGTTCCTCTGTATCATTATACAGGCATTGTGATGTTGACTCCGCTATAAGAACTATTTTGTTTTAAAATTAAATTGTTATCGGTATTGTTATCATCCTTTGTGTGAACAGGCCTTAACTGGTGAAGATTTAATAAACCAAATAAATAAATAAATGTGGTATATGAGACTTAAATCAGTATTAAATAGTTGTTTATAAAACAATTATAGGCCTAGACAAACATACATTCACAACACTTTACTTAAGTGACATTTAAATGGGAAAACTAAAGTCTTTTATATATATATATATATATATATATATATGTGTGTGTGTGTGTGTGTGTGTGTGTGTGTGTGTGTGTGTGTGTGTGTGTGTGTGTGTGTGTGTAAATTGCATATTACAAAGTAAAAATATTTTACAAAATATTTCGATTTTATTTCAATATATATACTTTAAATGCAGACGCGGTTTGTGGACAATAACATTTTCCTCTTGTAGTAACACTACACGGATCAAGAGCATAAATAGCATGCAAGTATTGTGATTTATGACTATTCAATACAGACCCAGTGCCTCAACTAATGAACTAGTCTGTGCAACCCCAACCTACTGTGGACTGTATTTATGTAGCACCAAGAAGGTAAAGGAGGTATTGTTACAACCGTTCGATTTTTGTTTTTTCCAATCCACCACACTCACAATCAATTTCTTCTCTGCCCCTTTTAAACAAGAAGACTATTGCACTCCCATTTAGAAGTTAAAATGGCTAATAATACGGTGTCGCATTCCTCAAAGAGTTGCACCTTGAATGAGTTTTAAAACAAAACAAACGGCTCATACTAAAACAGTAGTGTTCAGCCAGCAGGAAGAGGATCCGCTCGAGAAAAACTGTTTTATATTCCCATGCATCCTTGACTGACAGATTGCATTCAGCAGGATATCCGCAGCCCTTCCTCGGGTGTTTCTCGCCATCCATCACTTTCATTTAATTATTGCATCCATTAACCATGTGACACCACAGGTTACACCATGCTAAGGCTCACCCCGCGAGACCAAATTTTTCCGCAATTAAGCCAATCATATGCATGTCTTTTTAATAATGTGAATCGCAGAGTCATTTGCGCCCCTGGTGTAGATTGAACAGCAGCTAATTCCCGCTCAAAATGAGCAGCCGAGGAAATAACGGGTCAGTTTGGCTCCCACCTCATGTTTTATTCCCAGCGGCCTCGGTGAGAGATTGATCTGGCCTTACACTGCTTCTGTCTGGGTGCGTAAATAACGAATGCAGGGCAGTGCTGGCTTAGTTGTGCATTGGTGTGTGAAGATGATTAGCTAATTAGACTGTCAAGCCCTTCCCTTATTCCAAGTTCAGATGGACCCTCATTACTGGCCATTACAGACCGTGAACCATGGGGCAGATGATTTAGATTAGAAACTCTACAAAGTTTACATTTAAAACACAGCCACATGGTCACAGCGGCTCAATGTCCTTTACTGAAACAGTTTTCTGTAGACAGCCATATGAAATATGGAGCAGATTATAGGCCTACTTATGCTCATTTTTTTTTATGTCTGAACTATAAATATTAAATTTAGCGATTTGACTGAAGGGTTGCATTGACATAATGTACTCCTGAAGTAGGACAGAAATGGAGAGTGGGATAAAACTCCAGTCGTGTCTAATGGATAGTACATGTCTGACGGATACATTATAAATTTGGACTCTAGTCATAACTTTTTCCACATCATGCACCTGCTACATCGTGTAGAATATTACAGCTTTGATAAGTTTCACAGAACGTCCCATAAAAGAGTTCTGTATAAACAATAATACATATATATACCCTTTGGGGATTAAAAACAAACAAACTATATGTAAATATCCCGGATATTTTCTACTTGTATTAAAATTATGTCATGGTCAACGTTTTGATTGACAACTTCATCTGCAAGAGTCAACAACTGATCTTTTACTGTACCATCCTCAGCCATAGCTCGTGACGCAAAAAACAAGAAAAAGGCGCCTAAATTAGAAAGACCAAAGAAATTGAGTTTGAAAGGTGACGCCGCCCACTGAGTGACGTGCCCTCAACCGTAATCCTGAAAATGAAATGTGGAGGGAGGAAATAAATGAATAAATAAATAAATCAACAATTGAACAAATAAATAAATGGATAAAAAAAATACATGAATAAATAAATAAATACATAAATAAAGAAATGAATAAATATAATAATTAATTAATATTTATATATTCATTCATGCATTTCTGCATTTATTTATGTGTTTAAATATTTCATTATGTATTTAACAATTTATTTATACATATATCAACATTTATTTAATTATTTAATTTTGAGTAATTTGGCCCTCCATAGAGAATTGTTGAATATATATATTATACGCAATTGATTTGATTAATCATTTTTATTATTATTATTATTATTATTATTATTATTATTATTATTATTATTATTATTATATCATTATTATATCAAGTAATTCATCTGCTTACAATTCAATTGATTGAGTACCTTTCCATTTCTCTACTTACAATTACCACATTTTCATATTTGCTTTTCTTAAATTTAAGGAAGAAGCAATCAGTGCCAATCATTGGAGTCAGTGCGTGCTCACCTCACCGCACGCTGTCTCTACCTGCGCTCGGTTAACAGGCTGTATATTACACACGTCAGTGACCAGAGCTCATCCACCTGTCGGTTTCCTCCAGCCCTGGCAGAACACCTGTCACCCGCGGGATTAGCATCAAGCTACGGCTGCTTAAGATGGAGGTCACAAAGGCGGACTGCACTGGCAGAAAGCCCAGCTGCCCTTCCACAGCCCTCTGAAAGCTTCTTTCCAGGAGCTGATTTTCTTTCTGGCATTCCTGCATTGATCCAGACCGTCGTCTGAATAGCTATAGATCTCAGACCTCGCTCTAAGGGCCAATAAGAGTGAATATGCTTATAAAGACATTTAAAGACACTCAAACTGTGACACATGCCATAAACTCAAAGAGCCTGCCATCAACTTTCAGTTTATTTATTTTACTGCCTGTAAATCCTAACTGAAATTATGAATATAGAGTGATATTTTTGAAATCATACAAATTTGCATATCTATCTGTCTGTCTGTCTGTCTGTCTGTCTGTCTGTCTATCTATCTATCTATCTATCTATCTATCTATCTATCTCAAGAGACTTAAAAAAACTTAATAAAAACTGTTAATTAACATTTTAAAGGTTATTTAGATGTATATATTATATTTAAAAAGCATACAGTAATTAAAATATTATAAACATTTTATAGATGCAATTACATAAATTACATAAAAGTTAAATTTTGTTGGATTTTTTTCTTTTTTTGAAAGACATTTCTTCTGCTCAACAAGGACAGACTTATTTAATCAAAAATACTGTGAAAATAGCAATATGAAAAATGAATGTGAAATAGTTTTACCATTTAAAATGACTGTTTTCTATCTAAATATATTTTAAAATATAATTTATTTCTGTGACACAAAGCTGAATTTTCAGCATCATTAATCATTACTACTTCAGTGTCTATCGATCTTTAAGAAATCATAATATGCTGATTTAGGAAAATAGGGGGGGGGGAAGTCTTACTATTATCATTGTTGAAGACAGTTGAACAAAAATTTCAGTCTTTTTGTGGAAACCATGATTTTTCAGGATTCTTTGATGAATAGAAAGTAAAACAAATAAATAAATAAAAAATCTTTGAAATATACATTTTCTGTAACAATGTCAGTCAAAGTTTTTACTGTCACATTTGATCAATCGTATTAAAAGATCATTTTAAACCTGGCTGAATTGAGTAAATGAATACAATAAAAGGAAGAAAAAAAAATCTTAATCCAAATTGTATCCAAATACAATATTAAATGCTAAAATATATTTCAGTTTTCTCCTCTTTATCAATAAATAATAATAATTGGAAAAAAAAACAATAACAACAACAATATTCAGCCTACTCTCTGATTAAATCTCATGCAAAGCATGAGAAAACTACTGCTTATTCTCAGTTGATTATTCATGGAATATTATTAAATATGCAATCATCATAATCAGAAAATGTTGCAAGCAAGATTCAAACACAAATGGCCCAGTTAAGTATCACTCTTATTGTGTTGAAGCCACTGCTAGTTTTAATCGCCAGTAACTATTCATTCACTGGCATGTTATGGATGCGAACATACCTTGCATAATAATTAGCATAAATATTATAAAATCATATTCATGTTTCTCAATGATCTGGTATAACATTGGTACGAATCACTGGACCAAGCATGTTCTGTAATGTAAAACTGGATACACTCGTTCAATCTCACATACATCAGTATTTGACAATCTTGGCCCAACATAGAGGACATAAATCTTGCCTGACTGACGTTGCCTCCTAAACTCCTACATAAATATGGAAGCCAATCTCTGGAAAGCTTCCTTATCAGTTGTAAAATGACAACAAGTGTTTATGTTTTCAGTGTGTTTTGGTGTATTGAGCAAAACGTTTCATTGCCTGACAGTGAGAACGCAAACAGAGCTTCAGGCGAGATTAGTTTAATCAAAAGCAATCCGCAAACGTGTCGTCATGTCCCACGCACTGCTTATGTCTACAGGACTGCAGGAGACACTGTACTTTATCTGAGCTGAATGATGGAAGAGACACAAACACAGGAACAGGCTCGATTTCTGCATGAAATGTGTCGTTTTGAACATCAGTCACACAGTAGCTGTGTTTTGTTTTTTGTTCTTCTTTTCTCTCCTTCTTTCTCTCATCTCATCAAATTCCTCAATTTCTGCCTTCTCGTGAGTGGAGGTGTGTGGGTTAATGTAGGTTTATGTAGGCTTGCTCTTGATTTTGACGTGACAATAGCTCAACGTTAAGAGGTAAAGAGCATTTTTCTGCTCTGTGCTCAAGACAGTCCTGTGCTGTGTCTGAGACCTTCAAGACATTTTCAACCAGTCTTGTTCTTTGTCTGAGACCTTCAAGACATTTTCAACCACAGAGAGTTTTGTGCTATATATATATATATATATATATATATATATATATGTATATGTATATATATATTATATATATATATATATATATTATATATATAATATTATAACCTATTAATATATATTATTATACATTTATATATATATATTTGGCAAAAAGTTTAATAATTTTTTTTAACATTTATAATATATTTAAGTTTAATTAAGAAATTTTATTAGAAAAAAATTTAAAAAAGAAAATATGTTTTAATTATGTTTTTTTTTTATAATATTCTGCATAATATTTGAAATGTTTAAATTATATTTTTTTTATATTTACTTAACAGTAATAATTATTTTAATTAAAATCTCTCTCTCACACACACACACACACATATATATATATATATATATATATATATATATATATATATATATATATATATGCCTTGAAAGTGTTTAAAATATATTTGATTATGACATGTTTATATGTAATATATACATCTACATAACATTTAAAATTGTATTGACATTTTTATTTTTTAATTTTTTTTTTTCCATAAAATCAGCTACTCCACACAACCATTTTCCACTATACTGAAACTGAAAAAATGTTTAAAAAAAATTGTCATGTAAAAAATCATGGATGGCTGGATGGATAGACATTTACATAGACTTTTCCCACTTTATAATTCATTTTTAATAATATACAAATTGAATAATTTCAAAAAAAGAGGTCATTGTCCGTATGAATTGCAAGTATTTGTGAATTTGTTTTGAACAAACCCATCCCAGCATTACTTACTTGAACACAAGCAATACTACTGAACTAATTATTATAGTCTTTGGTTATTTCTGAAAGTCTCAAACAAAAAGAAATACAAATTTAAAATTGTAAATGTGACGACTGCAGAGTAGTGCCCATGTGTGATGGTGTGTGTTTTGAAAGGCATCAGCAACATATGGGGCTTTGTGGGAGAAAGTAATTAAATTTGGTCTAATCCCTCATCCTCCTCCGTAAGATGCCAATATAGCAGCGATGAATTCAGAGGCTGAACATGCGTCACGGCAGCAGGGTGAAGAAATGAGTGACACATTATGATCAGGCCTGGAGGCAGTCATGTTTCAGCTCTATTGATCCCACAGCCGGCTCGAGTCAATGACCATGTGATTATCATCAAGCATGTCAACACCTCTCACATACTCCTGCCAGTACAGGGGCTTCCTCTTCCTATTGACTCATTTCACATTGAGATGTCAGAATACCTACAGTCTCCATCTGCCGCTCCAGAGAAACTGGCGGAAATATCCCATGTGTACAAACATATGCACAACAATAGGTCGAAAGCTACTGTAGCTGGTCATCTTTCCAAGAAAAGCTCACATGTTACCCTGCTTCTAAACATTTACACTAATATTCACTCAATTAGCCTGTGACTAGTTTCATTCTCCATGTTGGGTTGAAGCCTTATGTGATATGTTCATCTAATAAAACACTTATTGAAAACATACCGAATGCTTACCCAAGTGTATAACAGTCGCTGCACTACAACCAGATCTGAAAATATATAAAAATGGAAAACCTCAAAATATATCCAGCAGCTTCACATGAAAGCCAAAAAAGGAACTGCTTTGACACTTGCACCTCGCTAATTTGCTTGGTTGTTTTAAATATATATACAGAAGATCCATTTAATCAAGGCAGATTAAGATAGCTCATCTAATTCAAAACTGAATTTAGATATCATAGTAATAACTAGTAACTTTTGTAAAATATACTGTTCAAAAAAGAATTAATAATTTTGATCAACAAAGAATGTACTAAAACGATCAGATGTGACAGTAAATACATTTACATTGTTTATATGTCTGTATTATGACATTAAGAAATATTTCTTGAACAACAAATAAGCATATCAATGATTTGTGAAGGTTCATGTGACACTGGAGTAATACTGAAAATTGATAAATTACATTTTTAAATATATTACAATTGAATACAGTTTGAATACAGACTTCTTTAAATAAAAAAACAAATAAAAAATAAACATTTTCTTATTACTATTTTAATTTAATCCAAGACCTAATGTTATTATCTTCAGTTTTCTCAGCTCTTGTACAAGTAATATCGCATTACAATCTGTATAAATCAAAGCAATTTTAATGTCCAGTTCAGCAGCATAATTGTGAGTGTGGTATTGCATAATTACTGTAAACATAATACACATAATCTATTTATGTGTTTCAGCCCATATGTAATACGATTTGCTGTAATTCAGCATAATGCATTTATGATTGGTCATCAGCTGGAACATATATACAGTATACAGTATATTCTGTATGCATTATATCTTTCTCAATCTTATACACCTCCACCACTGAACATTATATGTATGTTAATATACTAGTAATTTTTTGCTTTCATTATGAAATATTTATAGATATACAAGCTTTATTGCAACCTCTCAATGCCAACTGGGTGACAAATTCTGACTGTCGAAAGATGCCTCATTTATTGTCAACATCAGCTCATACGCCAGCGATTCTATGTTTAAAATTCTAAGAGAATAAAACCTCCTCTGACAAAACTTGAAACGCCACACACTCAGGATCATCAAATGGAACCACCATTAAATGTAATTATGTAAGTGAGAACAATGTGAGTTTGACACTGTTTCTGTGTGATTTGGGTTGGCACTAATGCTGCGTTTAGACAATCTCACCATTATTCATAAGACATTCTAGAACTTTGAGTGATATATCTTAACTGCTTTGATTACAATGTGTTAATCAGTAGGAAAAATAAATATATGAAATAAAATATATACATAAAAAAGTGTAAACTTATTTCAGCTAGGTGCCAAAGCAACATTTCTCATTTTCATTTTAACTTGTTGTACAAAAATTAAAGGTTAAAACTGAAATAAAAATTAAAGAAAAAATTATAAAAATGATAAAAATTACAAAAAACAACAAAGTTACTAAATCATTAACTTAAATTAAAATGAAAGCAGAAGATATAAAAAATAAAAATAAACTAATTCAAAATATAAATAAAAAACTAATAGTTTCTTAATAATACTGATAATTGTGAATTTTCTCAAAATTCTGACTTTTTTTGCAATTCAGATTTTTTCCACTCTAAATTCTGAGTTTTCATCTTGTTTTTATTTATTTATTTATTTATTTTTGTTTCCGCCACAAAAATAAAATAAAATAAAATAAAATAAAATAAAATAAAATAAAATAAAATAAAATAAAATAATTGTTGTGACATTTTATCTCACTCTTCTGGCTTTCTTGCAATTTAGATTTTTTTTCAGAATTTGAAATTTATATCTATATCTAGTTCTAAATTTGCAATTTCAAATTAACATTGCATAGTTTATATTGTGCAATTCTGTTTATATACAATTTTGACTTTGTATAAATATATATATATATATATATATATATATATATATATATATATATATATATATATATATATATATATATATATATATAATCTTATGCAACAGCTTCTTATTCTTCATGTGCATTTACTATCAACAATGTCAATAACATATCGAACTTTTCCGGTGGTGTAGAAATGTAGATTTGCATATGTTAGATATGACAGGGTTTGTGAAAACATGTTACTAAACCGAATGAACACTGCACCCACATGCCATTAAAGCCAAGATAACATCAAGACACACATTGACACCCAGCATGCACTTTTTCATGCACATTTCACCATCCGAGTATTTGACATCGGTGTGTTGTGAAAGGAACTGCACAGGCCTGCTGGCTAAAGGCGAAGCGCACATTAGGAATTGCTCTCTGATAGGCCATGATTAGCTGTCAAACTGCAAGAAAGATGAGAATGGAGCAAGAGAGAGACGAGGGACTGTGCTCATTGTTGGTGGTTTTATCTGGTCCCGGCAGCTCCTGCTTGTGTGATTACTCAACACAGAGCTCTAGTGCACCGTCACCCTTCACGACTGACATTTGTTCAGTCCTCTGACAGTACTGTAAAATACCAGACGTGATACTTCAATTAACAGAAGAATAGTAAGAAAAGGGTACAGTGGCCCGCAGACACACTTCATAAAACAGTAGAAATAGATAAAAGTGAAGGTGTTTAAAAGCAATTACATTAAGCCATGGAGCTCCGATGGCTGGCAGTCAAAATTTGGCTTGCAATCCAGTTTCACAACCATTTCTACACATTATTATCTGTCCTATCAGTCACAATCACTATAAATAGAAACTAAAAAACTGTTCTGAAGACGTATCATAAAATAATTTGTAAAGTATTTCATATAGTCTCTTAATATTAATAATTAATATGAAAACTGCATGCATAATAATAATTATTGTAATTTCAATTATAAGTAACAAGCTTTCACTTGCAGAAATGTACTGTATATATAAATATATATATATATATTATATATATATATATATATATATATATATATATTATATATATATATATATATATATATATTAATAAACATTTATTTATATGCCCGTGTGTGTGTGTAGAGAAAATTAGGAATATTTAAATGTTTAATCCAGTAAAAACAGCAATATTGATTTTTTTTTTTTTTTTTTTTTTTTTTTTTTTTTTTTTTATTAATTAGCTTATTATAGTTATTTAATTTTTTTGTTTTTATTGAATAATTGGTCACAGAACTTTTAGACTTTTAAGCATTGTTATATGCTACAGAATGGATGAATGACTTAATAAATACTTACGAATATAATGTGTGTTCTCTGCTGTTCAGCCAAATTAATGAAAATAAAAGATAAAAAGGGCCCTTTTCTTACAGTAACATTACATTTTTTCAACATCCCTCCCTTGACTACCTTCCATAAAATCCACTTATTTTAACGGTTTAAGATAAATCAAAAGGTTAAAACCCAATCTGAAATACAAGACATAAAATTAATTTTTAAGAAGAAAATTACATGGATAACACAAGAGCAATAAAGATAACTAAAGCAGCACGGACTTTCCAATATGTCTGTGCTCCTGAGAGGCAAAACAAAAGGCATATAGCATATATTTGATTGAGTGTATTATTATTAAGTTAGGTTTGTGTTCCCAGGAAACTGCCAGCATGTCTTTAGTGAAATTACATGCTGTGAGAAGTAGCAGAAGGAGATTGAGCCTCATAGTTCTGCATCTTTCAGCATGTACTTGGCATTCAAAAGTGTCCCTAAAGAGCCGTGAGAACAAAAAGGAGGCTAGAAGAGAGAGACTCAAACTTGCTTCATTTCATCTTCGATTATTTCATAATGTCACATAAAGCTTTTTGCTTCCATTTCACCGTAATTTGATTATAATTCATATCCATGTAATTAAAACCATCACAGGCTTGCATTTCAGTAAGCTAACTGCATTACTAATAATCTATTTGAGGGTATTCCGAGGGCAAACTCATCCGTCTCTTTAAATGTTCCTGAAGGGCAGCAGATTTACCATGTGACTTGCCAGCCAATACCATAGATCCACACGCCTACTAAACCATTGTGTCTCAGTCCTGGACTCAATCCCAGTTCACACAGGGTGAATTTGGTTAAATAAGGACACTTAAAGGAATACTTTATATATTGTGTTCATATATTATATATTGTGTCACCATTTACTCATCCTCATGTTGTTTTAAAGCAATGCTTCACCTAAAAATTTTCTTAAAATGTACTCACCCCAAGGCCATGCAATATGTAGATGAGTTTGTTGCTTCATCAGAACAGTTTTGAAGAAATTTAGCATTACATCACTTACTCAACAATGGATCCTCTGCAGTGAATGGGTGCCGTCAGAATGAGAGTCCAAACAGCTGATAAAAATATAACAATAATCCAAGTAGTTCACATGGCTCCAGTTTACCAGTTTTGTGACTTGACTTGACATACAGCCAAGTATTGTGACCCATACTCAGAATTCGTGCTCTGCATTTAACCCATCCAAAGTGCACACACACACACACACACACACACCATGAACACACATGGAGTCAAACTCTCTAACCATTAGGCCACAACTTCCCCAGTTAATGCTTCTCCAATTGTGTTAAAGTGGTGTGGATTACTTGTGGATTATTCTGATGTTTTAATAAGCTGTTTGGACTCTCATTCTGACGGCACCCATTCGCTGCAGAGGATCCATTGGTGAGCAAGTGACATATAATAACTAAAATAAATAAAAATAGAAATAAATAAAATGTGTTTTTGCATAATTCTTGATGAGTTTGATTGACAGCAGTGTTAGCCAATTGAAATGTGTTTTTGCATAATTCTTGTTGAGTTTGTTTGTTATTGGTTTTTCACCCATTCAGTTGGACTGTAATTTGCAGCTGTGTTAGAAAATGTTAGAAAAACAGCAGCAATACATAACTCTGTAGGCTAATAAAAAAAAAAATAAAAAAAAAGACTTTTAAAAACTTGCACTGATGGGGGAGAGAGTCTTAAGACTAAAGTCTGGTGTGCAGTGTCTAAAGAATTTAAGACCAGCTGTTGCCAGTCGTCGTCACTATTTATTTATTTATTTATTTATTTATTTATTTATTTATTTTTTTTTTGGTGATTTTTGTGACTGACGCCGGCGTTTTAACTGCAGGCCTATTTTTTAAAGTGTAAATTATATTATGAAAAAGAAATAACAAATACGGAGCCCTAACAATGACATGCAAAAAGAAATATCACATTGTTTACGATTTACTAATTCGTTCCCCTCAATGTACTAAAACGTGCCAAACGATTACTATTGCGTCGATTTACTATTGCGTTCCCTCGATTTGGTAAATCGTGCGCACAATTATTCGAGGGAACGCAATAATCACGTTTTAGTACATTGGAGGGAACGAATTAGTAAATCGTGCGCACGATTTTTAGCCTTAGTAAATCGTGCGGGGCGTACCACATGAATTTATAAAATAATTTTTATACACTTTAGTTATTCTATCTAATTTGGTATTTTTTAAGTAAATCGTTGTACATTGTTCTTATTAGCCTATTAGATTGATTATATTACGTTACAATTATTAAATTAATATTTGGCTACAATTAATTTGCCCCGCAATAATTTCATATCGTGTCTCACCACATAACTGATGCGCTATGAGGATAATAAAGATTAGGCTAGCTTTATTGCCATGTTTTTAAAAGGGTCTTCAAAACCGGTTTATTATACCCATATAATGAAAATTATTAACACTGCAATCATCAATGAAAAAGCTTTATTTCACGCCAAACCTGTTTAACACGAAATAGCCTAGCCTACATTTCTTCTCTCTTTATTTATTTTTTAATTTCACTAGCCTATGTTGTTTAACACGAAATAGCCTACATTAGCAATAGGCCTATAGGCTACCATTCAGCAAAATGAAGTAGATTCTTTTCGTCATCTCTACATATGCGCCGTTAATTAGTATTAGCGAAAAGTACAGCGTCAGATAGCGAAAGTACCATCATTTTTTTTTACTTTCACTCTTGTGAATTTATTTATTGGTTAATGGTTTGGGCGTTGATTTTTGACGATTATTTTGCAATTTTGTTTAGTAGGAGTTTTTTTGGTTGTTGGCAGTGGATTTGCGTTAAGCCACTGGACTCCGTCCGTTAGTTAGGATAGTGCCCGCTCACTTTTGGTCAGGCCCGCCCAAAAATAAAATTCTGCCTATGCCACTGGGTTGAACTATTCCTTTAAAACTTTAACTTTTAACATGTTTTCCATAGAACACAAAATGAGGTTTTGAATACAGTAGATTGCCATTCTGACACATTTGGCATACAAGTATCAATGCAATGCACTATGCATACACATTAATACTAATATTGCGTTGTTTACAAAAGAAAATGTGTGTATTGGATGTTGCAACTGTGATGACATTAATTTGTGACAAGATAAAGTAGAAAATGTATTGCACAAGGTAGCATTACCATAAAAAGTGCATTATAGTTAACAGAAAATGTTACAAAGTAAAGGTTCCTCCCTCTGAGATGTTTTACACAAGTGAAGATGTGGGCAAGGTATAATACATTTTGCTGCCACTGCTAATGAAAAAAAGCATAAACAGATTGTTCTGTGCTTCACCATTCCGGTTTAGAAGAGCAGATATCCATCACTATGACAGCCTGCTGTATTTGACTTCGCTATATTTGCCCTGGTCAGAAGTTTGACTACCAAATCATTCATGTCCAGCACTTTAAAAAGTCAACAACGCTCGATGTCTCTCATCATTCATTCTGAAACAAAAACAGTTTATTTCCTGTAAGAGTAGAGTACACTCAGGAATCATGTTATTTATTTATTTTCACTGAAATGACTCACAATTCTCCTGGATAAAGGGATTTGGTTAATATCATGCTATATAAGATGACGCTGTTTTATCCTATATGAGGATAATTAAAACAATTTGAATAAAAATGTGAACAGTTAAGTCTTCTTAAATTTAAAATACCTAAAACATATAATAAATAATAATTAAAAAAAAGAATTAATGAAATAATAAATTAATAAATATATAATCAATGGATGAAAAAAAGCAAAAAGTTGTAGAAAGTGTCCATACATATACATATATATATATATATATATATATATATATATATATATATATATATATATATATATATATATATATATGTATGTATATATTAGTTTTTCATCTCTTTATATTTTATTTTAGCTTTAATTATTTTACTCAAATCTTTTTAAATAGTTTTAGTTAATAACACTGCTGTGCAAAAAAGAAATACTAGAAACAATTTCTGTCAAAATACAAATGACAGTTTACAAAAGCAGAGGCCGATGTTTTGGTTGTAAAAGTTAGGGTGCAATATATCCAGATGCCAGAGCCAGACCTGCTACATACAATGTGCTATGTGATGTTTCCACCCAATGCCTCCCTCGATTTATCTCTTTGACAGCCGATCCATACAGATAAATCACCTCGTAAGGTTTTTCTCTCTACACACTCCAACCTGCACTGTATCAAACGATTAGGAGTGCAGCAGCCTCTTCAGGGAGAGAAACAAACCTCTTCACTGCAGTAAACTTTCACATAGAGAGTTCTAGATATCTTTGGCTTCTCTTGTGACAATGAAAAGTGTTAATGCCTTTTCCAAATAGAAAACAGCTAACTGACCATAACAACTCTTCAAAAAGGTCCATTGCCGTTCCATTGAGAAAGAGCTTTGAGAAAATGATTGGCCATCATTCTCTGATTTAAAGAGTCTGTCGTCTGTGCTTGCTTTTTTCATCTCTCTTTGATGGTGCACGATAAGGGTTTGTCAATTCAAGGTCACATTTATTTTCTGCTCTTGTCTGAAAAGGCACGCGGGTAACAAACTGAACGCAAGCTGCATCGATGGGTTCAAGTGGGCCCAAAAGCTGCAGGTAAAATGACAGCTGTGGTTGTTCTTAAATTAAGGTTGTTGGTTTTGAAAGTTGTTTTTTTGGTTTTTAGGATTTTTGTTTTTTACACAGGGATGGAAGCCGTTGAATAAGTGATGTTGTTGTTTTGGAGAGCTTGCTGTATTTTGGTCCACGGATTGCATGAATGATTGAGCTTTATCAGTCGGAAGCGCTCAAGTCTCAGCGGGAAACATCATGGCTTTATTATCACTTTCTTTCATTCTGACATTCTCATTCCTACACCAGGAATCAAGGTGCATGAGACAGGATGAATTTTTAACCAGCTGTCCTCTGTGAAATGTGCCCAGATGAATAAAACAAAGGCTGTAGACATGCAATGAAAAGTCTTACCTGTAGATTGAGTGGCCCAAATAAACGCTTGATTGCCTGACAACATATAAAGCGCTGGAGAGACAGCGTTATGGACTGGAGCGGAGAAAAAAGAAAGTGAATGATGTGTAAGAATCAATAAATCTGTTCAGAATTGCAATTTTGTGGGTTTTTTTTTTTTTTTTTTACCATAATTTAAGTTATATCAAACTAGCGATGGGTGCTTTCTAAGTTCTTAGTAAGGCTTCAAAACTTTGCAAATCATTTGTTTGAATCAGTTGTTTGAAGCATGTATTGAACTGCCAAAGTCATGTGATTTCAATAAAAGTGTGTTTAAAAGCAGTTTGGTATGGTTTTTACCTGATCTCAGAATAGTTTTATAAATTTGTAGACATGCGGCATTTGACAATGAGACACAAATTTTGTGCAATGATAAGAGAAAACAAACCCCGCAAGCTAATAAAATAACACGTATTATACATACACTTCACATTTAACAGTATGTGATGATTTTGCAATTGCATTTCATATATTATACTTTCAATAAAACATTTGGAATGGGTTTTTGCTGCAGGACTCATCAGTGTGTGTCGTTTCAAGGACTTCAGAACAGGGAATCATTTTGCAAAGCAATTGGTTCAATTCATTTGAAGTTTCAAAGTTTCTCCCGTCACTAATATTAAACAGAATTGATGTTTTACAGTGAAACAAAACCTCACTAAACTCATCCAGTTCATTGCTGATAGTTACTGGTGATGTTTGTTGTTTTCCTTCCAAACTGATGTCACTTCCTAGATCATGATTTCATCTGTTAAAGGCAAGGAGACATTGGTGGTTCCAGAGATGATCTTACTATAGGGAGACGAGAGGCTCTGTATTACTTAATATTGGAGAAAGCTTAATGGCTAACTTGGATCATGTGTGCCGTGTGACATTGTTAAATTTCAGACAGAGTTGTGCGACACTCAAGTCACCGTTTACGGATACCATAGGAATGAATGAGAAGTGCTGTAGCTGAATCCCACCTGTCACAAAAAGTCAGTGACTTCTCTTATAAAACAATATTTTTTTCCATGGTAAATTCTAAAAATAGTTCAATCCAAAAATATTGTTTAGTGTAAAACATGCTGAAGATTAGCAGATAGGTTGTCGATTCATCAAATGATAAACCGTTTCCTCTAAAAAGCTGTTTATTCAGCGTAGTGAAGCCTCTCCTCCACTGACAACCATTAAAAAAAAACTTCCTCTGGTCTTCTTTCCCATAGGCTACTGCTAATTTTAAATTTTAACTACTGATAATAATAAAACAATAAATAAATAAAAAACCTTGAGATGTATTTTATCATACCACATATTTATCAGTAACAATTTTAATAATTTTAATTATCAAGGACACATAAAGTTGTTCAAAGGGGCTGTAAAGACATTTTAAATGTTAAAGTGTTCTTGAGTAGAAAATCATGTGACACTGAAGACTGAAGTAACGATGCTGAAAGTTCAGCTTTACAAGCAAAGGAATGAATTACATTTTAAAATATCTGTGTACTATATGTGTACAGGCTGCTTTCCATGCAGTTTTGAAGCAATTGCACAATGGTGCATATTGAGTTTTGTTTTTCAAATGTAACTCTGAAAAACATTTTTTCTCTGACCCACGACTCTTGACACCCACCCGAGGGTCCTTGTGTTCAGTTCACCTGAGCAGAAAATTCCGACATAGGTCAATCATGCTATTTGAAGCAGAAAGAGAGACATGGAGACACATCCCCTTTCCACCCCAGTGATCCTAGAGGTGATGTAATTATGATTGGATAATAGTAAAAAGAATATATATATATAGTTTTTACTATTATCCAATCATAATTTACACACACACACACACACATACTCACATACATATATACACATATATATATATATATATACATATATATATTATATATATATATACATATACATATATATATATATATATTTATATATATATATATATATATACATACCTATATATATATATATATATATATACACATACACATACATACATACATACATACATACATACATACACACACACACACACACAGTAAATAATAAAAACCTCTCCATCTCAATATTTTCACAATTTTTTAACCGGGCTAATTAAAATTATGAAATTCAATTCACACAAATTCAATTTGGCCAATTGAAATGTTTAGATGTGATCATTAATTCACACAAATTCAGTTAGGCCTATTGAAAAATCTGGCATTTAAACTTAGAAATAAATTTTTAGGACTTGGTAAACATTTTGGAAAATGCACCCCAACACACCTTTATTTCACATAATTATTTTAAATTGAATTGATGATAAAATATATAGTCATGTTACATGAACCCAGTTTCATGTAAACACAACAAATGTTGAGAATTTCAAGCTGTCTTGGTCATCAGAATGTTTTTGAAGGGTAAAATACATGTGCAACGCTCCAAGATGCTGATGACTGAAGAGAAAAAATGACAGTTCTTACCATCCACTTCCTACAGCCAAATAGCCAATCATGTCCCCTTAAGCACAGGTTGCCAGGACAGAAAGACCTATTTGATCGTTCCCTGTCATGCTGGAACATTCGCAGCATGGCCTAGAAAGAAAAATCATGTACTAAGTGACTGTCCACACATTTAAACCTTGAGGAAACCTTGCTTGAACTTTAACAGAAAGGTACACACAACTCTGCATGCTGGAGGATTCATTTTACTTTTTGTTGATTTTCTCACCGGATCAGGTTTGGACATGTGGATGCAGGTATAGAATCCCTGACGCTGTAGAAAGGAAAACAAAAACTCTCTGTTCCGACTCATGGGTCAGTCACTGAGCTAGAATGGAAATATGTGTGACTGTATCTGTTTATACAACTGCATAGGACCAGATCTGATCAAAACAAAATCTTTTTATGGCTTTCAAAGGGATCATGCTATTCTTGTGAGAATCTCAGACAGTCTGGTAGCCCAAACAGAACAGCAAGAAAACAAACAAAGAACTCTCTTTAGTTTACCTTCCTCTCAAATCCTTTCTTTTTAAGGATTTTTTGCTATTTCTCAGATCAGTTTTTCAATAGGCCACCCTTAAACCAGCGGTTCTCAATTCCAGTCCTCCAGCTCTGGATATTTTTCTCATCTCTCTTTGTTAACACACCTGATTCAGATAATCAGCTCATTAGAAGTGAGCTCCGTGCATGAACTGTGTTCCCATTGACATGGTCCCTACACAGTGTTCATTGCTCCCTGAGCAGGGGAAATCTGCTGAAGTTTACTTAACTTCGGAACATTCATTCACGGATTTGCGCTGCAGCGTCTTCACACACGGACAAGTGTGAAATCATATTACTTCTAAATTATCTAAGCTAACAGAGTGTGTTAAAAATGTAAAAGATTGGATGACCAATAATTTTCTCCTATTAAATTCAGATAAGACAGAGATATTACTTATTGGACCAAAAAATCATTACACAGAATCTCGTAGATTACAATTTGCAATTAGACGGATGTACTGTTACTTCCTCTACTGTCAAAAATCTGGGTGTTATATTAGACAGCAACTTGTCTTTTAAAAATCATATTTCCCATGTTATAAAAATAGCATTCTTCCATCTTAGAAACATTGCCAAACTACGAAACATGTTATCTGTTTCTGATGCAGAAAAGCTAGTTCATGCATTCATGACCTCTAGACTGGACTATTGTAATGCACTGCTAGGTGGTTGTCCTGCCTCTTCAGTAAACAAGCTACAGGTAGTCCAAAATGCAGCAGCTAGAGTCCTTACCAGGTCAAGAAAAATATGATCATATTACGCCCCCAATTTTACAGTCTCTGCACTGGCTACCTATTAAGTTCCGTATCAGTTACAAAATATTATTACTTACTTATAAGGCCCTTAATGGTTTAGCTCCTGCGTACCTAACTAGTCTTCTACCACGCTACATCCCATCACGCTCCCAAAGGTCACAAAACGATGGACTTTTGATAGTACCTAGGATAGCAAAGTCCACTAAAGGAGGTAGAATAGCCTTCCTGATAATGTCCGGGGTTCAGACACACTTTCTCTGTTTAAATCTAGATTAAAAACACATCTCTTTGGCCAAGCATTCAAATAATGCATCTCATATAATTTTGGGACTGCAGTTATATCTGATCAAATGCGCATTATTATTCTTTAACTTGGGTTAAACTAATTAATTTTACTTGGCTGGAACAGCAGCTACGCTAATTATGTCTCTATTTGTTTGTCTTGATTTACAAAAGCTCCAGTCTGGATCCAGAACACCTGAGAAGTGATGATGCCAACCCCTCAGAGGACCTCAGATGATGCTAACCCTGAAACAACATACAGAACTACCACATTTTGCTATAAGTTTGATTGCATAATTGCTGCTAATAGTGTTAATCATGTTTGTTTACGTCTTTTATTGATTTTTTGAACATTTCTGCCGTATGCACATAAACTGACAGTCACCACTGATAAGCTACTACTAAATACTGTAGAAATTTAATTTTCTGTAAAGTTGCTTTGCAATGATTTGTATGGTAAAAAGCGCTATACAAATAAACTTGAACTGAATTGAATATACCTCTGTAATTAAATATAATTTAAATTCACTTCTCGCTTACTTCAATGCACTTTTAATGGAACATATACGTTCACTTCGAACTGGAATCATGGTGGAATATCCTGTGATGTCCACTTCACAGGGCACTTACGTGCGAATAGAACAAACGTCTGAAGCGATAAGTGAAAGTGACGTGACATACAACCCATACTCAGAATTCGAACTCTGCGTTTAACCCATCCAAAGTGCACACACACACCGTGAACACACACCCGGAGCAGTGAGAGAAGAGAAACGCACAAAATGTGCAGAGCAGGGGGGCGCGAGGACTGGAATTCACCTTGAATCAAGAGAAGTGGGAATGTGAGGAGTTAAAAAGTAAAAGCCATTAGCCAAAAAGTAAAGTCATTTCACATAACAATTTGTTTTATTGGGAATAGCATGCACTAATGAATCATTCAAAATGATTCAAAAAACATGCATTATGGAAGCAAATAGACTCCATTTTAATTTCATGATGACCTTAAGAGGCGTTCAAGCTGGCACTAATTTGCAGTGCCGAAGGCACCAGAAGCCATTCATTTTCAAGAAAGTTGAATGATCATACTCTGAGATTCACTGGAGTAAAATGTGTGACAGCAATCTCACCTATAAATACATTCATGGTGTCCTCAAGTTCTCCTGTCTCCAACTGTTCACTGCCACTGTTAATCTAAATAAACAAAATAAAATATTACCACAGCAGTGATTCTTTCCAATTGAAGCAAATGCATCCTCACAGCTTGTGATATCACCCTAAAACATTAAGTTTCATAGATTACAGCTATGCCTGGAAAGATATGAAAGTAACTGCTGAAGAACAAAGGCTGTTTAGACTTTAAAATCCTGGTGCAAAGAGGAAGAAACAGAGAGACACAGAAAGATAGAAGCCTTTTCGTAAGCTGAAGATTCACAAATGCGTTCTTCCTCTCCTGTCTGAAATGAAACGCTTCAAGGCAGTGACACACAAACAGAGTCTGTGAATACATCTGTGCTGTATGAGCTACTGCAGGTTTCCCACAGGTTTCCAAGGCTGGCTTTCCCTTTCAAAGGGTCACATCATACATTTGACTGCCACCAGCCCCCCCCCCCAAGGTCCATATAATAGTTAGTGAAGGGTTCTTCTCCAGAAAGAAAGAAAGAAAGAAAGAAAGAAAGAAAGAAAGAAAGAAAGAAAGAAAGAAATGTTGTCTACATGATCAAGTTCCTAACTTCTACTTTTAATCAGCAAGGATGCATTAAATTATTCAGACTTATATTTCAAATAAATGTTTATTTTTTTACTTTCTAGAATCCTAAAGAATATTTAATCTAAACTGGAAAAAGAAAATAAATTAAATAATAGAAATAAAAATAATTTATTAAATTTTTTAAACATTGCAACAGAAAAGTTATTTTAAATTGTAATAATTTCACATTTAATATACTGTTTTTACTGTATTTTTGATCAAAAACGACCCCGAAATGTGGAACTGTAAGTTGCAAAATCACCTGCATCACCTGTACAGCATATGGTCTATCTAATAATTATCTCAATGAGGGGATTCTAATTCAAAAACACCTATAAATTATTCTAGAGCTGACAGAGAATATTTTAGTGACATATTGAAGATGAGAAAATACTCTAAAAATTACTCGGTCCAGATGGAAACGCCCACATTGAATAGACAGTGCATGATTAGCCCTTAAATGAGGACATTTATGTAATATAAATAAATAATATAGGCTAACTCTTTAAAGGTGATGTGTGTAATTTAGTTTGATGTGAAAAAACTTATTTTAATTTTCAACCGTAAGTAAATCATTTGTAGGTTAAAACTGGAGTTTGTTTAAGCATCCCGAACAGTAGTTTTGTGTGTGTGGGTGTGTGTTACCATGTTATTCTTTGTAATTTTTTAAGGTTTGTTTGCTTGTTAGGACACTAACATTAGGTTGTTTTTCATCGCATTGTTGTAGGTCGTTTTCTGAGGGTGGTGTTTATTAATAGTGCAGAATATTAATTTCACAAAATCCAATTTGTATCTATTAATTTGATGTTCTGTGCTGAAAAATCCAATAAAATAGATTTGAAATAAAGAGTGCTCCTTTAATGTTATTCCTCAATGTTTTTCATTTCCCTGCTCATTAGTTGCTCTTTATGTATAAAATATCCCTCTCTGAATTACTTCAGGCACAAACTCTCAGATATATACTCTATGAAATATACACATACTATCTCTGGAGATAGACTAAGTACATTAATGGATTTTGTGAGTGCTCTTTTCCACACATAACTGAGCACCTAAATTAGGATGATTATAAAACTCTCTCTCTCTCTCTCGCTACATGCACACACATACATCTGAAGTGTGACTAAGAATTGTAAAAAAAAAAAAAGATGACGTCAAAAATAGGAAAAAAAATATTATTATCTCGTCAAACAGGTGCTGAGAGCTCAAGGAATCTAAACTTTTGCTCAAATTATGACTTGCGCATACCTTTATACTACCATCTATAGTGAAAAATCACATTACAAGCAAGAAACATAACTTTTAATATCAGATCTCATCTCTGTTCCAAATCCTAGAATCTTGCATCTGGTCAAATATATATATATATATATATATATATATATATATGGTATATATATATATATATATATATATAGTTACATACTGTATATGCTGTAAACTGTTAAGCTCAAAGAAATATATATATATATATTTTTTTTTTTTTTTTTTTTTTATGTATATTTTTTTTTTTTTTTTTTTTTTTAATTTTTTTTTTTTTTTTTAAATTTTTTTAGTTAGTTTCAAACTTCATGAGCCCGAATATATGTCAAAATGTATTTCAGGGGCAAGGAAAACAATATTGATAGAAAATATATTTGCATAAATATATGTTATACTTTATATAAATAAAATAATGTTAGGATATATAAAAATATATTTTTAGCCATTTTTGTATATTTTCCAAGTGTTCATTATCCCCTATCTCTACATCCTTCTCTAATGTCACTTTTGTCCTACCTCACAGAACTCATGAAAACAAAGCACTGTCATGATATCCGGTTGATCTGACTCTCTCAATCCCATAATTAGCCTCCCTGGTGAGCGACGGCGACGGGCCGGTGGAGACAGATCATCTCAGCCCACTCTGTTCCGGTATTATGCAGAAGTGAGACATCACTTGTGAGGCGAGCGTGGCTAGCCAAGTTTCATCTGCTGTAATAGTGGGCTTTGGCCAGGGGAACTATCAGGAAAACAGCATCCCTGAAAGAAAGATCAGCAGAATGGAACAAGAGTGAGGGTAAAAACAGCTCCACTGGGAGCTGCACGTCTCACTACTGCAAAGCTTCATTTTGTCCAATGCTCTTCTGATCATTTCAGCTTTATACTAGCTACAAACCTGGAGTGAAATGTTGCCGCACTGCAATACAACCTGGTAAATATGGTAAAAGAATAGTTCTGATAATAATTCTGACTTCATTTACTGATCTTCACGTCAGTCCAAACATGTACGACTTCCTTCTTTCTCTTAACACAAAAGGCTTCCTTTTAATTTCCCCAGTTTTAGAAAGGTCCAAGAACAACAGTTAATCACCAAGTCTAAAAGTGCAATGTGAAGTAGAGGTTTGTGTGAATGTATTTCATATCCAAAAGCAAATATACCGTATTAAAATGTGTTTTTATAGAGCATGCATTTGCATTTCCTTCATTAAAAAAAGCCAAAAAGATTCTATACATGCAAAACTAGTCATGCATTCAATTATCAGCATTCTAATTAATAATAAATGAAAGATTTAGCATCTCTTTAAATTGTTAGTCAAGCCTCAAATCTGGCCTCTGTAAATGTAGGTTTGAGCCAAGAATGTAAATGCCGGAGGATTTAAATATGCATGAAACTTTAATGAATTTACAACAGAAAAACACTTCAAACATTCTTTCAATACCCTTGAGATGTTTCCCTTTTCAGGCCAGGATTCACCTTACCATACTGCTGTGAACTGAAGTTTTAATTTTGAGGTGAACAAAGAAATATATAATTTTATGCAGTGTTTTGTAGATTACTTGCAAATTGTAGTCTGTTACTGATTCCAAATTACATGACAAAAATTTTAGCTAGTTACGTGGTTACATTACACATTTTAGATAATATAATCACAATATTTTTTGATTAATTTTAGATTACTTGTGACCTAACTTGTTTGTCACATTGATTTAAATAAGATATTATTGTACCATACTGATATAAAAATGAATGAAAATATTATTTGTAATAATACATATTAATAATAAATTAAAGTGAAATAAAATATATGCTGTTTGTTTCTATTAACATTGTAATTAAGTAGTAATTAATGTGTAAAAAAATATTAATAAATGTGCAAAAAAACACTTAATAAAAACCATATTTTATTTGTCTACCTGCATGTCAAGTAACCATTAACCAATGTCAGAGAACTGTGAACATGCAAATGTGTTATTAACTTCTCAAAAGGTAAAATATATTAGGTGTAAAATTAAAATATTAGGTGAAAGAGGTATATACTATATATACTATATATATATATATATATATGTGTATGTATATATATGTATATGTGATATATATGTGTGTATACTATATATATATATATATAGTGTAAATAAGAAATAAAGTGAGTTTATGCAGTTTAAAAGCTTTCCAAGGACAAAGACTTCTGAATAATATGTAGTCATGTAATCAATAAAAAGAAACTGTAGTCTGATTACAAGTATTTTAAAATGTTATACAATGTAATCACAAATACTTAATTTAAAAAATCTGATTGCGAAATCCAGATTACATGTAATCTGTTACTACCCAGCACTGACTACTGTATATGTTAGTCAACATGACCCTAACTGAATACATATTCCTATCCTTGATATTTAAAAATGCTTGCTTTTATAATATTTTATTAAAACGTAATAATGTTATCCACCTCTAAAACTACTTTTTTCATTTCATGTCAGCTCTTCCCTCCAACTGGCTGTCATATAGAGGCACTGTTCAAAATCCTATCAACTCCTGCTGAGTAAAATAATGTCCCACTCCTCATGCATTTTCATCACTGATTCATTTAGTTTCATTTAGAAATACAGAACTAAAATGGGCTAAAGCCATTTTATGTTGACTTTAGATTTTATAATAAATAATGTATTTGATCAAATACAACCAGTCTGATGCAAAAAGCAGCCTCTGTGTGGGAATGTGCTGGTGTACCAGAGAACTGCATATTGCAGCATTCTGTACTTACAAAGTCACAGTCTGAACTTTCTCCAGTGAGGTCAATCAAACTAAATAATTGAAGGTTTTTTTTTTGTTTGTTTTGTTTTTTTTAAGGTGAAATCTTTTGATGTACTATTCAAGAATATAAGACCACAACTCTCTTTACCTGCAAAATTAAATGAATAAGTCTATTGATTTTTTTCTGCCTTGAGTTCAAGAGGTTTCCAGCATTTCTTTTGTGATTTCTTCCCTTGATAGAAAAATCTAATTTGGTGAATTATTCGTTGGATAATATTATGAATTTTTTGAGATAGGGGTTAAGACATAAGATATAAGCTAAAAACTTTGATAAAGTTTTGGAGAACTTTATAAATATTTAAGCCTTTTTTTCTGCCTTAAAAACTTTGATAAAGTTTATTTATATGTAGAGGTTTTTTTTTTTTTTTTTTTTTGGGGGGGGGGGTTGGTGCAATTAGGAGGCAAGAATGCAAAACAAAAAGTTCCTGCATTAGTGCTGATCTGGTGGAAAAGTACAACTATATTTAGGATCATGTAGAGATACTTTCTTCGCACTTGTTATTCTCTTGAAGTCACCAGGTCTCCAGAGAAAGAACAGAGAAAAACCTCAAGTGTCTAGAAAACGCAACTAAATTTACACCTACCTGACTTTTAAATTAGATGTGCTTTTATGTTGACTTACTGGTACAGAAATAAACCAATTAACCACTGGATGCTCTTTGCATCTGCCATAGTTTTAAACATCTCTGGACAGAGAACATATCCTGCCAATAACGTTGCTTGGAAAACACAAACAAATACGTTACAAAGAATGTTCAGAATAACATTTACTATTATACATTTGCTTGTTTAACCATCTGTGGTTCTGAGTGAGTTGCCACATGGTTGTTTGTCCCAGTGGAATTATTTAACTGACCTGTTGTGAGTCTGTTCCTCATACATTGATTTTTTCAGGGTTCATGATGGGAATATTCCACATATGTGCTGCTACATGGAGTTCTGCTGGGACAAAAAAGTAATGTTAGTACTTCAAGATAAGCTAATTGGAAGTTTTCTAAGTGAAAGTTATTGTTACGTGTAGAACCTGATAAAAAAATAAAAAATCTTCTATTCAAGCACCATCCAGTGAATCAGAAGTCATTTCTGCCTTCAAACTCTGAAATGTCTTTCTCCATACACTTCCACACTTGCGTCAAGTCCTCTCGTTATCAGTGTAAGTGTGAACATGCGAGGTCAGCTCATTCCTGATGATTTCTTCTCTTGACAATATGACATCATCAGTTTAATGGTCTGTAAGGGAATAATAAGATTAAATCTAATGAACAGCGCCAATCCTAATTTTCCAATTATCAAATCCCCCATTGATAACCATGTGGACAGAATCCCTATTACTGTGATGATAAGCTTAGTTAAAAACTATAATGAAAAATGTAATAAGGCAAATGGCCTTTGGACTTAAGAGCTGGAACTGAGCACTTTGACTTAAAGAGTCTAATAGATCACAGGCTGTTATTCATCTCACTGTACCAGCAGCTAACCCGGCTTGATCCCACTCAAGACTCAAAAACCACAAGCACTTTTATATCCCAAGAGTTGATTTTTATGAAAGCTAACAAATTTAACTAGCACAGTCTTGTTTTAATTAAAAGGTCACATTAAAGCTATCTCGGAACTTTTAAAATGCTTTTTTTTTTCTACCCCTGTCCCTGACTTTCATTTTTTTTTTTATGAAATCATAAAAAATATGAATTATTTTTTTTTTATTATGATTACCTCCATGAACTCAAAACAATCTGTATTGACTGTGTGAAACATTAAAAAAATTAAAAAAAAAAATAATCAACTTTCTTTTAATTTTTGTATCCGTATACTTGATTACCAAGGAGGCAACAGACAACAGTATTAATAAAGGAAAATAAATTAATTATTCATAATTTCCAATAAATTTTGTCAAAATGTGAAAAAAAGAGAGAATATTATTTAATTGTCTCCATTTAGGATATATGAAATGCAAAAGAGTCCAAAGGTGTTTCAAATTAATTTGAGGCCCTTTTGCATTTGCATTCTGACACATTTAATTTAAATGACCTGAGACATTTAATGGCTTTGTAACAGTGCAAGACAAGGGACAAACTCCTCTAGTCTTCAGTCTAGGCTGTATATGAGTCAATCAGCAACTGTCACTAGAGTCCAAGAAAGCATTGTGCTCCTGCGTTCCCATGTCAAAGGAAAAATGTATGGTTATGTCTTATCTCTGTACAGCAGCATTGCCCTCGTTTCTTATAAGCGAAACCAGTTTTAGAATCTTATTGTAAGACGGCTTTGAGTCATAAATGAAACCATTACTTCACTGAGCCTGCAAACTCAATGGGATCTGTGATGTCATATGCCTTTCACTGCAGTGGAAACCAATAGAATACAAATAAAATGTGTCTTGTGTTCACATCAGCTATTGAATACAGTAGCTCTTTTCCAAAACCTATAGCGAGCTTCCGACCTACACAGCATTGTGAGCCGTTACAGGCACTCCTGACATGAAAAGAAAAAAAAAAAAAAAAAAACGTTTTTTGTAAATTTTATGGGGGAGCTGTGTGTGTATATATCAGAGAGAGAGTTTTTTTAGATATTATAATTCTTCCTCAACACACTTTTTGGAAAATAATACTATAAGTCACTATACATTTGCTTGGTCAGTGGAAAATTTGTAGCTAACTCCATAAAATAAGCATCTAATCACTAAATGATAATCCCATAACTAGTACTCACCTACCAATATCTGCTGTTCAGCAAATCAAGGAAACGTCACACCATGTAATCTATATTCATGACCAAAGTCGCAGATGGCACAGCTTGTGTGCTGAGCTGCTGACAGAATAGTAAACTTCCTGTGGCGAAGAGACAAACATAACAGAGAAAAAATAAAAGACATCTTTGACAAAAACATGCATCTTTACTGTATATTCATGGTATATTCAACAGGTTTTAGGCCTAATTATATATATTTAAAATAAAAAATAAAAAGTTTCAGTAAAGTTTATTTTTTAAGCTTTTTAGATGGCACCTAAGTGTGTGATGAGAGGCTATCAGGATTTATAAAGTGTCTCACCACTTTTTGAATAATTCCTACATGTGCAAAAAATAATCAATAAATAAAGTGAAATAAAAAAAATAACAATATTTTGCCCTTTTAAACATGTTTTAATTGTACTCTACCAATCAAAAATATGGGTTCAGTATTATTTTTTGAAAGATATTACTACTTTTATTCAGCATTTAATTGATCAAAAGTCACAGTAATGTAATAATATATATATATATATATAAATATATATATATATATTTTTTTTTTTTTCAAATAAATGCTGAATTTTGAACACTCTATTCATCATAGAGCCCTGAAAAAAAGGAATTTCCACAAAAATAATAAGCAGCAGAAATGTTGTCATCACTGATAATAATAAAAATGTTTCTTGAGCAGAAAATCAGCATATTAGACTGATTGCTGAAAGATCATGTGACACTGAAGACTACAGTAATACTGAAAATTCAAATTTGCATCACAGCAATAAACTACATTTTAAAACAGGAAACAGTTTAATATATATATATATATATATTATATATATATCTATATATATATATATATATATATATATATATGTATGTATATGTGTGTGTGTGTGTGTGTACTGTATATGTATATGTATACAATATTTTACAATATTACGGTTTTTTTTTTTTTTTTTTTTATTTTACAATATTACGGTTTTTTTTTTTTTTTGCTGTATTTTTATAAAAAGACATTTAACCTTGGTGAGCATAAGAGACTTTTTTCTGAATTATTAATCAGTCACTCATTTTTGTTAGGATGCTTCCTATGTACCAAGAAGATACCAAGGCTGTTAGCGTGGTTCTAGAACAGAGCTAGTGAGTGTTCAATTATTATTATCCTGAAATCTCTCGCTGTAAAATAACCAAATTGATAACAAGCCCCTCAAATCATGCGAGCACCAGAAACAGCAGGGGCTCTCAAAGATGCCACAATTGCTTCGACTTGCAGAATACATAGTAATTACATCTTAATAAATATTTATGAATAAAAATCTAAGGCAGAAGGCTGGAACAAAATATAGCAAAAAGGCCACTGGAAAAACTTTAAACAAACGGACCCCTCGTGATTGGATTTCTTTTTTTTTTTTTTTTTATTCCTTTTCAACGCCTTTCTTCCAAACCCCAAATTTTTATTCACTTTTCATATTTAATAAGTAACAATGAGCTGCCAGCAGTGGCGTTCTGCTCCTTTCAAACACTGCAAATATGATTCACGTAGATTCTTCAGCTGCTGCACTTCCACTGAACCTTCAAACGAAGATAAAAAAAAAAAAAAAAAAAAGCCTGGAGAAAGTTCTCAGGGTTTCACTGTTGTGGAGAAGAAGAACATGAAAGGGTAAAAGAACCAGAGCTCAGCTTGCCATTCCATCTCAAGAATTTGCTAGTATTTCACTTTCTTGGAACACTTGGCTAATTTGAATGCAGATCTGTAGTCAGTCCTGAGAGAAGCAGACTGACAGCACCATAATTAAACATCTTTACAGTAGGTCCTGCAGGTAGCCCTGTCTGTCATGATTACTTTGACTGGGAAATTCACTAAGAATGAATCATGCTCAATGATATTAATTTGTATGCACTGTGTAGTTTCAGCACCTGATTCACTTAAAGACACAGTTCATTTGAAGAAAATAATAATAATAATAAATAAATATTTTTATATATTATAATTTTTACTAAGCCCCATGTCATTCCAAATCTGCAGAACATGAAAGCAGATATTTAAAAAAAAAAAAAGAAAAAGTTAAAACCTCAGAAGAAAGAAAGACATACAAGTTTGGAATGGCATGAATAAGTAAATGATGACAGAATATATATATATATATATATATATATATATATATATATATATATATATATATATATATATATATATATATATATAAATATATATATATATATATTTATTATTTTATTTATTATTATTATTATTATAAATGTGTTTTTTTTTGTTTGTTTTTTTACTCACCTTCATGTTTTCCAAAACTTAGCTGAGTTTGTTTCTTCATCTGAACAGACTTCGAGAAATTTAGCATTACGTCACTTGCTCGCCAATGGATCCTCTGCAGTGAATGGGTGCCATCAGAATGAGAGCTTGAACAGCTGATAAAAACAAAACAATAATCCATCATTAATACATTTTTAACTTAAAACAGTTGCTTCCAGGCAAAAATATGATATTTCTATACATAGTTTCTATACACAGTTCAAAACAAATATGCTGGTGGATTTTAATGTGAGAGGACAATAGGGGATTAACTTTTTCACTGAAGGAAGCATTATTATGGACTGGAATTTTGAACCAAAATTATGGTTTAAAGTTAATATGCCTTAATGTTGGATTTGTTTCTTACAAACACACAGCTTGATGGCCTGGAGTCATGTGGATTACTTGTGGATTATTCTGATGTTTTATCATCTGTTTGGACTCTTATTCTGACGGCACCCATTCACTGCAGAGGACTGGCAAGTGATGTAATGCTCAATTTCTCCAAATATTTTCTGATGAAGAAACAAACTTATCTACATATTGGATGGGTGAGTGGGGGTGAGTAACTTTTTAACACCTTCTCATTTTATGGGTGAGCGATTACTTTAAGGAACTATGACATGAGTAATTGGTGGTGAAAAGCCTGTAGTTTTCTTGCACTGAAATTCAATGTGTTAAAGCAGCACACTTGTTTAATGAATTCACCTAGTATCAAGTATGAGCATTCAAGAAGCTTTAACATTGCTCTTTAAAAGGGTGGCTGCTCATAAAGCCACAATTATGGAGTTCTGTTAATCAACACCTTCAATCCCAGACACATATAGGACTTCTATCTTCTGTCTCGCACATGGAATACTGTCTGGACAGAAAAGGCTCAGTGTTATTGATAATATTTTCCATCACACACCTGCATGCCTCCTTTCCAGCAATCCTAAGATCTCAACCCTGCATTCTGAGCAACAACACGGTTCTTTGAAGCCCTTTTGCATCTCCATGGTCTGTTGCACCCGAAACCCTGCTGTCCACTCCTCTTACCCGCTGGGAGACACGTTAGTTCAAGGAGAAGACGTTTCAAAGGGGCTTCTATGGGAAGTGCATGGGAGCAGAACATTAATTTATTTGTTTGTGGCTAAACATTCTTTCCCCAGCTCTCATGCTGACATTGTTGTGCTCTCCATCAGCCGGCCCCTCATGTGTCATACAAGGCGAACAAGAATCCGAGTTAGGAGGTGGACTTCAATTCTTCTCTGGAAAGCTTTGAATTCTCAGAAGGTGTCTGCACACCAAAGATGTGTGGTGAATTCCCACTGGGAATGGAAAAGCACGATCTATGGTTATTTTCTATTCAATGACATGCTGCTGTATCACCAGCGTGGAACCTCGTGAGCACGGCGTGCACTGGAAAAACAATATGAGGTAAAGCTCTCAGGAAATGCTCTAAAAATGCAACCCATACAGAAGAAAAAATGCATTAAACAGCAAATTTCAGCCCCAGAATAAATTGCTGGATAAAAAAGCACTAGGGCATCGATCAGGCAAAAATTACATTCTGTCATTATTTACTCACCGTTTCATGCAGTACCAAAGCCACGTATTTCTTTCTTTTGTGGAACACAAAAAGGAAAATGTTTTCAAAGATATTCTGCTTATTTCTATACAAAGAGGAAAAAAAAGGCTATCCAGGTCCAAAATTGCAGAAGAAAGTTTGAGGTAAGATCATTTTTTTTTTTTTTTTTGCTTTTATTCTCACCAACACTTATTTAATAAATATAGTTAAAATAGAAATATTTTAATATATTATTACAAAAATAATTTTTCTATCTGAATATATTTTCAAATGCAACTTATTCCTGTCATTTTCAGCATCATTACTCCAGTCTTCAGTGTCACATGATCCTTCAGAAAACAATATAATATGCTGATTTACTGCTCATGAAATATTTCTTATTACTAAAAATACTGGAAACAGTTGTGCTGCGTAATACTTTTCTGGAAACCTGAAAAATATAAAAAACATAGATATAAAAGTTTTCAAAAAAACACTAAATGTTGGAATTAAAAAGTGCAAACAATTAAAACATATTCATGAAGGTTTATAAGCCTTGAGGGTATACTGAAGCGTAGTTGTGTGTGTTGTTAGTTTGATATATTTTTAGTTAGTTTGATAGATAGATAGATAGATAGATAGATAGATAGATAGATAGATATATAGGTAGTTAGATAGATAGATAGATAGATAGATAGATAGATAGATAGATAGATAGATAGTGTGAATAGTTATGATTTCTTTTCTTTCAGTACTATACCCTGCTGTTAATTACATACCGATTAAAACATTTACATTTTCAAACAGAGAAATGAACACACTGAGAAACAAACATGCCTCAGGCAGGGAAAGTCTTGCGTACAAGGCTCCGCTTCACACTCTTCACATTAACAGTACGATTCAAATATATTAGTTTCACACCAGCTTATTAGACGCCACTTTTAAGCACAGGAGAGGCAAGATGTTTTATAATAATATTCCGTTTTTATTTATAGTAGGTCTCACTTTACATCTTTTTTCTACCATTACAAAACCTCCAATCTCCTGTAATCTACTTACTTGTGCCTAACAACTCCCCCATGCCAATATTCTGAAGCAAACATACTTTCCATATATTTCTGACATTTCTATTACATCCCCAAACATTTATGCAGTTATTAAGACTGAAGTGTGTTATTGTCAAACTATGTTTTTAATTTAATGCTAAAGCACTTATTCAGATTTAATACCAAGAGATCAGAATATTTGTTCCACAAAATCTCTGATGCTGTGTATATTCAGAGTACACTTTTACGTTAGTTAAGATCCCATTGACAAAGTGCACAGTGCACCTAGAACATCTTATACATAATAAAGAGGGGTCACTCTTGAAAGCAAGGTACGTTGGTTTGCTTTTAACCCAATGATGTTGTCTGAGACATTTTTGTAGAGTAAAAATCAAGGATGTGGATTTATTTGCATTAGAACAAGAAAGCAGAATAGCTTTGAAGGCTGTGAGCGTTGTGCAGTTTCAAGGACTTACAAAGGACTTTATTTTATGATAGAAGATTGTGACGTCTTATTAGAAGAGACAAAGCCTCTAGCTTATAGAACTTTATAAGTTGTGGAAAATATAGTCAAAATGGCCAGCATCATCAGATACAAACAAATGCAGAAGATTGTTGATTTATTTGCCTGCCTTCTATAAACAGCATGAATGGGAGAAAGTGAAAGATTTATATTCTTCAACATGAAGTCTCTATTTGTTGAAGACATTTTTTATTCTATTTTTTATTTTTTTTTGGAGGTGGATCATTACAGATGATGTTGGACTGTAAATAAACGCGTTAATAGGTTTAATATTCCTATGCATATCAGATATACAACTTAAAAACTTATGTATGCTAATTATTACACAATGCTAAATGCAAATAATACAGTTCACTTAACATTAGCCTATATTTAGGCTTAATTAAGATAGAAATATGCTTATTTGTTTTCAAAAGTAAGGCCAACAGGTCTAGTTATTTTTTTTCACTTAACATTAGCCTATATTTAGTTTTATTTAAGATTGCTTTGGTCTTAGTTTCACTCTTTCACTTGGTAAACTGGACATGGACAGGTTGCATTACATGCTTGAAAACCATGAACAAAACTTAAGAAGATAAAGCAGACACTACAGACTACAATATCTAGGATAGCATGAGATCATCGCCTGTGGTAATCAACATTCCTGGTAACCTATGTTTACAAACTCGGTGGTGATGATGATGATAATGATGATGAAGCTAAACCAGTGACAGCTCACATACAGTGAAGATTTTCAGCAGTGTCTCTACTGCTCTCTTCAGGTCAGCTGTGTTACTACAGATGATTTGCAGCGCAGTCTCTGGCGCCATATAGTGGTAAGAACTATTGGAACAAGAGCGTTAAATTAATTTTACCAGAGGAAAGAGAAAACAAAGCTCCGTTTTTATTTACTCTTTATCTCCAGCGGGTTTCTCCGCTTCCAATTTGATTCCAGCTAAACAATGGCTTAACACTAGAAAAAAAAAAAAAAAATCCATCTCTCATCTAAAAAGCTATTCTGGCATTCTCCAAAGACTAAACTAAAAGAAGGGAGATAATTGAAATGTAAAGAAGAGAGTATCCATTGAGGTTTTTCTGTGTTTTGAGGGACACTGATGAAACACATTACAAAATAAATAAATAAATACAAGCAGAAGGGTGATAAATAAAGATTATCAGCTTAAAACAAACAGATCTGACAGTGCATATTAAGTAGGGGATAATGACCAATCACGGTCATTATCACAAAATACACACTGACAGGGTCACCAGGTCTTGTATCTTCCTGAAGAAGCTTATTTTGCAAAAATAAATAAATAAATAAATAAAATGACAGGGTTACCTACTGTACATTACATCACTAAACACACAGCTAGTTATTAACATAACTAATACACATGAATATTCAAGTTTTTGAGTTTATTTTTATTCTGACAAGAAAGTGACTAGTGACACTAGCATCAAATTAGTTGCATAGTTTAGATGTCATAGTAATGAAATATTTGTTCCATAAATTTATTTTTTTTATGTCAAGGTAGTGAATTGTTTGTTTAGTATAGAATTTGTTTGCATAATCAAGCATCATTAATATAACAAGTTAAATATAATATATATATAATCATGATATTATATATATATAATATATATATATATATATATATTATATATATATATAGTACTGTTGTTGTTTATTTAAGCAATTTATATGCATTTTATTACCTTTGATTTGAAGCAGAATATTATATGCAAACTAGAAAAAAAAGTTGTTATATAGTACTGTTGTTGTTTATTTAAGCAACTTATATGCATTTTATTACCAACGCATACTTTTTAATATTACAAGAAAATATCTAGTTACTTTTTCAAAAAAGTAACGCCAGGTACTTTGTATTATTTTTGACTGACAAGCCTCCTGTTCCCATATTGGGAGAAATAGAGTATGGATATGATACTGTAGTTCTAGAATAAAATGTGAATGTGCATTAATTCATCCCACTCAACCAAAAAAACAAGATTTAGTATTTCATCAAAATATTAATCAAGTATATATGAAATATGACGCAAACCTGCAATAATAAATATATTAAATAACACACAAATATATCTATCCCATTTTATTAACAGTGTCTTCTTGCTGCTGACCTTTGATGATCCAGTTCAACCATATATAATCAAAATGACTTTAGATAAATACATTGTGTTCATTGTTTGGTTTTTTTATTGTTGAAGAGTGTTGAACCTTCTTCTCCTGTGTTTACAGACGTGAATTACTTTTCCTTCAGCCTGCCATTTTCATTACCTTTGAGGGCGCTTTTGATTAGCAGAATATTATCAATGCTCAAACGTAGAAAACGCAAAAGTTGTGAGTAACATCTCAATATTGTAAGGCTTGTAACTTTCCCCAACACTGTTACCTTTGATTTGAAGCAGAATATTATATGCAAACTAGAAAAAAAAGCTGTGTGAAGAAAATAAATAGGGAAACTACTTATGGAAACAAGGATGCTGAAAATATCGGCTGTCACTATACTCCACAAAGGCTTGGTATGTTATAGAATTGCATCATTCAGCAATTTGCATTTTAATAGCTGTTTTTGGACTTTTGCATGTAATCATATTCCACCAAAACCAAGCAATCTCTTTTATCATGAAAATTACAGGTAATATATCTTGCTCTCTGAACATTGACATTAATCAAAACCATTATTTCCAAAGCAGATTAGCTTCATTTTGAGAAATGATGTCGGGTTCTGTCCCAATTTCCACATAATAAACCACACACACACAATCAGCGATTCACAGTATGCGCACATACATACACACATAAATTCACACTGTCATCTAGACCTCCAAGGCTGTTTTTCATCTCAAATGATGCTTCAAATTGACGCCTCAGTGCTGTCTCTAACACATAGTCATGAAAAGCCTGTGTCCAACATTAGTCATATCTTTACTTCCTCTAAAGATCAAAGTCACTGTGTTGCTGGCCTGCGTTTGTGGAGCTCATTACATGCTTCACTACATGGATCCACATCTATAAGTCAATCACCTGACCGCATTCTAGTCACCCGACTCTGCTCTGTCAAGCCCAGGGGCTGCCAGTCTCTCCACGGTCATGGAGCTAAAAGCTGAATTGTATTGCTTCAAGGTAATCCAATCAAAATGAGATGGTACACCTTGAGTGGAATTTGTTGCCGTTATTTGAGATAATGAAAGGGGACCAAGCATCTCCGGCGAGGAGACAAAAATGCATTTTAGTGCCTTCTTTAACAAGAAGAAAATGGAAGTATTGATCTGTTCTGCCCCTGTGATTTCTGCTGTTAAGTGTTTAAACTGTGATATTTATGCAGGTGGTACCAAAGATACAGCTGTGCAAGGTTGGAGAGAGAAAGGAAAAAGCAAAAGATGTGGCGTAAATTGTCCCAGCTGCAGCTTATTCTGGCCAACAGCTAATGAAGTACAGGCAAAGTCTAAAGGACAATAATTCTGAAGAAAGGTATCTTTCTCCTGAAAAAGCATGTGATTTGTAATCTGAAAGAAAAGAACTCAATAACCAACCATATGCTTTTTATAGACGGTGTATATACAACGTTTACCAGAAGGGCTATGGGGCAGACCAACCGAACTTTGATCCTCTGGTCTGACAAACATGAGTAACCAGTAACAAGTCACTTTTTGCTGTTGTTGTTTTTGAATGCCATTAGGAAGGGGTTTACCAGAAATAATTGATACCAAAAAATTACAAATAATAATAAAATTATAAAAAACGGTGTTGCTCTGCATCATAAAGAATTTAGTCAGAATTGCTGTCCATCCAAAAGCAATGAATACAGATTAGTTCACAATCACGATTTAATCTTTCTCGATATTTGAGTTCCTCAAATAAAACTCAAAACATATTTTGCAGCTAACCTTGGTAAATCTAGGTCAGTGAACAGATTGTAGACAGGCTGTCTACATTTGAGACTAGTGGTCATATGACATTGCCACAGTAATAACGTGTGCCTACTATTTGGATAACAGTTTAACAATCCTAGATGGTCAATACAGCTAAAACATATGACTGGAAAAGGATCTGATGTGAAACATCTAAATATTTAGAATCACAGCTGATGGGGCTGGATACACAAACAGTGTTATCATTGCATCTTGATCATTATTTTAATGCACTTTTTTTTTTTTTTTTTTTGCAAATACTAAATACACTTATTTCCTCATGCCAATAAATCACACCAATCTGAAGCTGAATTTGTGAGAGACAAAGAGCATGATGGCAAAAAAAGGAAGGGGTTGGTGCTCATTTGCTGACTGACCTCCATCTTTGATAAATATTAAACTGCATTTCATTTCTTGGCTTTAATGAGACTCACTACTCAGAGCAAATGCAGGGCAACGTCTTAGTCACCTGATATGCTTGTTCAACAAAACCCACTTACCTCTCATCATCACCATAAAGACCCCTTGTCCTAAAGATCTTTAAACATTCAGTTTTGGGACCCTTCAAAACAAAGACGACAGGATAAAGAACAGTTGTGCTAGTGTCCACAGCACATATTTTAAATGATGGAGAGAATTTAAATAGATTGACACCATACATGAGAATGCACATTAGGTAAAAAAAATAAATAAAAAAAAATAAAAAAAATAAAGTTTTCATTGCCAGATTTAAGTAGTCAGTTTAAAAAGGTGCTACTATATAAACTACAGAATTTGTCCTCTTTAAACACCAAAACCATACATTACCTAACCTGTGGTTAGGGATGTAATGATTAACCGAGAGCCGGTTGAAAATCAATTCAAATATGTGGCAATTCAAATCGGTTGAGATGCTAAACGAATCGCATTCATTTAGGCGTAGGAGTTTATATAAATGTATGTCTGAGGGGAACTTACTGTCTTTAGAAAAGTTTAGATGGTATTTTCTTCTTTTTATCGTGCCTCTGTATAATGCATATTAAAGTTCATAAGTGCAGCACTGCTTCGTTTACAGCATTTTTTTAAGCTCCACCTGCTGGCAGAGAGTGAATCTGCTCGTCCACTGAAGTTTCATGCAGATATTTTTATGTATCGTTTCACAAAACTGAAGTCAAAACATTGCTTTTGCTTCAAAATTTCAAAATTATACAATCTGATTCAAATTAAAAACTGCTCATGTTGCATGTATGCAGCATCTTTGTTTGGATCATGATTAAATGCAGTGGTTACCTCTAAGACCCCATTTACACTGCATGGTTCAAGTGACCCAATTCCGATCGGATATGTCCGGTGAACGTGTAAGCAGGAAAAAAACGCATGGATTCCGATTTTCTCAGATCGGATTCAGGCCTCATTCATATGTGGTAATAAATCGGATAGGAATCGGATATGTGCATTTGCGTGTGCCATGTAAGCAGACAAATCAGATATTCCCCAGTAAATGCGAGTCGTTCGTCATTAAAAAAGTGACGTCAATCATCCGGTGGACACCACCAACTGAGATCACATGACTTATTATAGGCGCAATGGAGGACAAAGAATACACACAGTGGAGCAATGCTGAGGTTTCATGTCTTTTAAGTCCTCTTTTTTCTCCGCCGAACGAGACCAATGTTTTGCTGATTTTTTTGTTGACTTATCAAAATATTGTGGAAAACAAAACACTGTATAATTTTATTTGCATCCATTGTATTTCATGCTGTTTTACTTCCTTTTCCGGGTCAGAATGTCTATGTTTGGTAGTTTCAGCAGTGTATAGTGTAAATGCAAAAATTGGATACGGGTCACTTTTAAAAGATGTAAGCGGGGCGTCAAAAAAAAAAAAAAAAAAAAAAATCGGATATAGTCAGAAAATCGGATTTGGGCATCAAGACCTGCAGTGTAAATGCAGTCTAAATTAACTGGAAAGAACACAAAGCCTTAATAGATTGCGTTATTTGACTTGGGGTTTGCTTTAAAATTTCAGTTTAGTTTTATTTACATTTAAATTGTCATTTAGCAGATCCTTTTATCCAAAGTGACTTACAGATGAGGGCAATAGAAGCGATCAAAATGAGAAAAAGAGCAGTAATATGCTAGTGCTGTATTAGGATATTGTAGTTAAAATTCACAAAAATGTACAGTATTGTCCAAGCAATAATAAAAGGACATATTTATAATTTGCCTTAATTTTGTTTAAAAAAAAAAAAATAAAATAAAAAAAAATAAAGTCAGTTGAGTGAATTGTTACATCCCTACCTGTGGTCACTTTCATGTTTCCCCACATCTGCTGCAGGTGTAACTATACTGATGTGTTGACTACTTACAAGTCAGCCAGAATGTTAACCAAGCATTAGGGGTATACTACATAATTTGTTATTACAAAAAAAAAAAAAAAAAAAAAAAAAAAAAAAAAGTCCCATTTAAGGCAACGTTACACTTACAGCAGCAAGCTTAGCATTTAAACCTATTAAGCACTCAAAGACAACATTTAAATGGAAATGCAATTTATTGTTGAAAAATTACACTAAAAGCAGATTTATACCATATAGCATTGACATTTGTCCACAGAACCAAAGCACATAGCAGTCCTTTAGCCCTTGACCGATGAAGAGTATCGTCCTGAAGCAGAGGAGCTCTGGGAAGGTCTGGAAAAGCCTGTAGCTTTCTGGCCATAGGTGTAACCATAGCTACTTGAGAAAAGTGTCGAGTCACTGGACTGACCAGAGAACATGCCTTGTAAAGCTCCTGGGACACTTGAGCCTGGAGATGAAGTCATGGAGCCTGAGGGTTGATGAACAGAAGCAGACAGGCCAGGAGATATTTGGCTACCAATTGCCGAGCCAGAAACAGCCTGAGCCGAGAGCTTAGAGGGTCTGAGTCCTGTACCAAAGAAGCTTGAGGTCCTCTGAGAACTAGAGATAGAACTCTGGGCCACAGAATCCACAGAAGGGCTCAGGGCTGGCAGGAAGGAAGACCCACTGGAAATCTGAGAGCTCTGAGGGAAAGAGCTGCTCTGAGGTACAGCTGTGCCAGAGGCCTGAAACCATTGGCTCAGAGTTGAGGCTGAAGGCTGCCATTTTCTAAATGCATCTGAGCCGGTTGATGATTCACTTGGAGAAGCCTGAGTGTATTGACTGGACACAGAAGGGGCATACTGGTTAGAGGCACCTTGAAACTGGAAAGATGCTCCAGTAAAGGTAGTTCCTTTTCGAACAGGCACATAACTACTAGAACCTGCCAGCTGAGTTCCAGCCATACTCTGGGAGCTTGATGCATACAGGCCAGAAGAGCTTGGACCACTTGTTGATTGGCTAGAAAGAGAGGAACCACGTTCGGCATATGCAGGGGACCCAGAGCTATATGGACTTGAGGTACTTTGAGATGGGCTGGACAAACCAATATAGCTGCCACTTCCCTTTTGTGTGGAGACAAATTGGCCAGGACTTGCTGCGGAGATAAGGGTAGACAACTTAGTGGGAGTCTTGGAGCCTTGAGATGGAGCTGCATAGTGACTAGAGCCTGCCAGCTGAGTGCCAGCTCTGTTCTGGGAGCTTGATGTATACTGGCTGTAAGAGCTCTGTCCAATGGTAGACTGACTAACACCTAGGGGTGAGGCAGCAGGCTTGGTATATCCAGATGACCCAGGACTATACTGATGTGAGGTACTTTGAGACAGGCTGGACAAGCCACTATATCCGTCACTTCCTTGTGTGGAGGCAAGCTGGCCAGGGCTTAATGCAGAGGTAGAGAATATACTGGGAACCTTGGAGCCTTGAGATGGAGAGCTACTCTGTGATGCAACCGTACCAGAGGTCTGAAAGCTTTGTGACCACCTAGAGGAAGGCAGCCATTGAGGCGGCTTGCTCAGAGACAAGGATCCACTTGGGGAAGTTTGACGGTACACAGGCACTTTTGCATCCAAAGGAGCAGGCACATACTGGGCAGAAGTACCCTGCAGGTGGAGAGAGGATCCAGTTAAGGTGCTTCCTGACAGCACAGGGACAGTAGGACTGGAGCCTGCCGGCTTAGCGCCAGCCCTGCTCTGGGAACTTAATGTGTACTTGCTGTAGGAGCTCTGACCACTGGCAGATTGGCTAGAAAGGTCAAGAAGGGAGGACCCAGGTTTGGCATATACAGGGGACCCAGGGCTATACAGAGTTGAGGCACTTTGAGAATGGCCAAACAAACCATCATACCTGCCACTTCCTTGTATGGAGGAAAGTTGGCCAGGGCTTACTCTGGAGGTAGAGAACCTACTGGGAACCTTGGAGCCTTGAGATGGAGAACTACTCTGTGATGCCACTGTATCAGAGGTCTGGAAACTTTGTGATGTAGAGGCAGGACGCAATTGAGATGGCTGGCTCAGAGACAACCAGGATCCACTAGGAGCAGCTTGACTGTACACAGGCACTTTTGCACCCAAAGGAACTGGGACATTTTGGCTAGAGGTACCTTGAGAGGACAGTGAAGAGAACCTACTAGGAGACCAAGAGCTGCTCTGTGATGTACCAGATCCTTGCAACACTGCTGTACTAGAGGCTTGAAAACCCTGGGTCCTAGTGATTGAAGGCCCCCCCTGAGATGACTGGCTTGGAGAAAGAGAACCACTCTGAGTTGTCTGATAGTACTGGCTGGACATGGGAGGTTTTGCACCCAAGGAAAAGGCTGGAGCATACTGGCTAGTGGTACCTTGAGGCTGAACAGACAAACTAGAACTTCCCTGTCCTGGTACATATCGATGGGAAGCTGCCAGCTGAGTCCCAACCCTGCTCTGGGAGCTTAGGGAATACTGCCTGTAATTGCTTTGGCCACTGGTAGCCTGACTAAATCCTAGGGGTGAAGGAGCAATCTTGACATAGGAGGATCCAGAGGTATCCTGGCTTTCAGCACTTAGAGGCTGGGTGAGCAAACCACTTGTAGAAACAAGCTGGCTGGAACTTCCTGCCAGTTGTGGCCCAGAGCTGCCCTGATAAGTAGCAGTAAAGAGACGGCGGGAACTTCCTGAGGATCCTGTGGAAGAGCTACTCAGTTTAGAAAGCAGACTAGACGTTCCTCCTAACTGAAGGCCAGAGCTGTTCTGAGAGCTTGCTGTAAACATGTTTGAGGAGCTTTGACTACTGCTGGGCAAGCCAGAAACAGCAAGAGGCGAGAAAATAAGTTTTGACAAAGAGTCAGGGGTAGAAAGACTAGAGGAGCTATGAGACGGAATGGACAAGCCACTGGAACCACCACCACGTACTGGTGTGGAAGCAAGTTGCGCAGAAACTCCTTGCAGACTAGAGCCATCCGGAGAAGAGAGAGAAGACCAGCTGTAGGAATCTTGTCTATCATCAGACTGGCTGACTACACTCTGGGCATGTGGACTGGAGGAACCCTGGAGTTGAAGTAATTGAGAAACACTATCCGAGACACTTGGGGAACTTTGGGTATGAGACATAGGTCCATAGCTGCTGGAAGAGCCTCCTTTTACATACTGATGTGAAAGGGAAAACCTAGACCTACTGGCACTCGGGCTTTTCCCAAGAAGCATATTAGGAGCCACTTCTTCTACAGGAATGCTTCCAGTCACTGGAGCCTCCAACACAGAAGACTGGATTCCCCCAGGGGAGAAGCGCTTGTGGACAGGCCAATTCTCTTGAGGCTGAAGATTCTGCGAAAACCAACCTAGAGAACATAAGCACAATGAATAAAGCATACAGTAGTTTAAAGAGAAAAACCCACACATATATTTAGTATGCTGACCTTCATGACCAACAGCATGTTTCAAGAAAATCAAGATGACAACCAAGTGGTGGACCCTAGAAAGAGAAAAATAATAAAACTCTACATAACACATGTAACTGAGAACACAGCATCAGGACTTGAATTTTAACTAACCTTTTCCAACCCAGGTCCATAGCAGAAACAAACATTAACAGAACTGCTTTGTTGAAAAGTGACTCTATTACACCAAACCACCACTGCTACAACCAGACCAACTACACATCCCTGTACACACTCATAACCAGGCATTTGTCTTTTATAAGCCTGCTTATCCAATCAGCTGACATGTCTAATTATAAGAAATGCTGTTCACCTGTAAACACTTAGCTGGATATTTGATGACTGAATTTGCCAATAAGTCATTAAATACAATCACCTGTCTCATCCACTTGCAACCATTACACATATTGTAAGCCCTGCACCACAAAGCATGTTTTTGTGGCTTACTAAAAATGTGTAAGAACATATACTGTGATATTTTGGAAGTCATTAGTGCAAGAGATTGCACTTTGTAGAAAACATGCTAATTAGGTCACCAGATTAATAACCACGCTCACAACACTAAGCTTATTTTATGTAACAGCTAATCTATTTTGTATTTACACTACTAATGACATACACTACAGAAAATTTATTTTTAGACCACCCTGGCAGATACATTAGAAATGTAGAAAAGTCTTTATTGCATTTGTTTCAACATTGGGCTCTTTAAAATATTACTTTTTATACTCATACATAGCAAATACTTAAAGCAACAGTGCAGCTTTCTCGGAAGGTTCCTTGAAGGCATTTTAAACTGAGTTTAATATCATAATATACAAATATACATTGTATACTCCAAAAATTAAGGTTTAAGAAAATAACTGCATATGCATAACTCACAGTGCACAATAGAAAAAGCAAACTTTTTTTGAATTTATTTACCAGTACCACTGAAGATATACACTATGCACAGGAGTTTCTGTTTAATTTATTCCACAATATGAAGTGTCTGACTTCATTTTAAACACTTAAACCTTTAATTGATTTACTGTGCTTAACATCGCTAGCTTGAACACCACTGGAGACCTCCTACTAGTGTTTCTAATCCTGATGTTATGCTAAAGTGAACCTTCACAATGTGTTCCCGCTCTTTAAGGAAGTGTGATGAAACTATGTTTCGCATGCCTATGAACAGTGGTTGCCATATGTTTCAATTCATGCATCAAGGCACATTTGAGTGTGCTATTGTGGGAAAATGTGTTGAAAGTTTTAAAAGGTTTCCTCAGCACAACCATCAGGTTATTATGGGAGCACTGCAATTACCCACAACCACAGGGGTGTGTGTGTGAGAGAGGAACATAATGGCCACTTTACACTCTCGGCTCAAAGCCAGCTGAGGTGTGGGTCGACTTCCCCCCCAACCAACAACTGCTGATTAATATTGATGGATCTTTAATCACAATAAGAGAGTTCTTCCTGTCCCCAAGAGCTTGGCAGAGTCACTCTGTCTGAAAAGCTCAAGGATCACATTAATTAAAGCGAGTGGACATGATGGTGAATGGTACATCCATCATTCCCGCACTCATTAAATAGGTCACATATCCAGGATAAAAACTCAAAGGCGGCAAAAATTGGCCTAATCTAACAACCTGCAATTAAAGGCAGTTGCAGGAGCTCTTTAATAAGGGCACAGATTCACACAGGATGGTTTCACATGCCAAATCATTGGCTCTGATAGACAGGGACATTAAAGAAAAACAGGATTTACATTAAGACCAAGTTTACATGAAACACATCTGATCCAGGATATCCGATCACAAGTGGATGGCGCTAAATATAGATTAAACAAAATGTTGACACAAACCACATTGAAATATAGTCAGAAGGGCATTTCGAAAAATGAAGGTAAATGCATACTGATGCATCCCAGAAAACAGTAAAGGATCACCTACCCAACTAACCTGTCATTGAGTAAACAATAAATTACTTGCAATTAAATAAGAAAATGCCCATACATATAGCATCATTATTGGATTTTACCCAATGCCACTTTTATTGAAATTGGTTGCAATGGAATGGACATACTCATTCTAAAAGTATTTGATTTGGCAAAAATTTGTGGTCACAACAGCCATATTTAAGACACGTGTCAAGACCCGGTGTACATTTTAAATCTCGGTTGACCACTTGTAATCAGGTCACCAAAGACGGATGTAAGTACCAGGTATAAGCAAGATCTAAAATATGTCAGTGCAACAAAAACAGAACACAGAATTGGCTTTATTGGATTTACAGCAGAGGTTCAACAATGATTTTGAAATTTAGCAATTTTCTAATAAAACACTAAATTGGATGGAAATAAGTCTAATCGTGTACTCCATTCCTGAGGTTAACTGTGCAGGTTACAGGCATCTCAGCAATGTGATCCACATGTTCTTCAGTGCTGGAGTAGTTTAGTTTTCTCCTTTCAACACAGATGCCAGCTCACCATTCTCTTTCAGCTCCTGTTTAACAATATAAACATTTCCCATCCATTATGAAACACCTTCACAGTTCATCAACTACAATTCATTCAGGTTCAGAGATGGTTCTGACAGCACTGGCTCTCTTCATATTGCCTGTTAATTAAAGAGCTGCACCTGCCCTCTGCTGGAGTAAAACCCCAACTGCAGTACATCTCTACAGGCAGATGATATAACTCTTATACTGCCATTCAATTGTTTGGGGTGTTTTTTTTTTTTTTTTTATCAGCAAGGATGCATAATATTGATCACAAGTGACAGTAAAGCCACATATAACGTTACAAAAGTTTCCCATTTCAAATAAATGAGGATTTATTGAACTTTCTATTCATCAAAATATCTTGCATAATGGTTTCCACAGAAATACTAGGTAGCAGAACCTAGAAGAAATTAGTTTTCAACACTTTTAAACCCTGGCTGCTGAAAATTCAGCTTTGCCATCATAAGAATAAATTACATTTTAATAAATATTTAAATAGAAAACACTATTGTTTTACTGTAATTTTGATCAAATAAATGCAACCTTGCTGAGCATGTTTTTTAAAAAACATTTAAAAAAATGTATCGACCCAAAACTTTTGAATAGCAGTGTATATCTGATTTAGATCTGCTCTTTAAATCTCTATACCAATGAAAGCAATCTGAAAAAACGCCATAATTACTATTTTCCTGAAGTCTAGAATTATTTACATTCGTTGCAAATGAAGCATTATAAATGCAATGCTGTTTGTAGTGCCTAATTCAAAAATGTTTTTCTTTATCATCTTAGTAAGAGGATTCATGTTAAACACTTTAATGCATTTCACCTTGACTATGTCCAGGCCTCCGATTAGTTCCCCTTTAACATACAGCTGTGGGAACGTCGGCCAGTTGGAGTACGTCTTGAGTCCTTGTCTAACCTGTGGAAACAATCAGAAGTGCACAACTCATTTTGGCTAAACACACAAAAACTGACAATTTATTTAGGGACATTCATATAGTAAAAATAAAATTGTATTCTAAACATAATTGCTTATTGTTATTTAATTATTCAGTTCTCAGTTTGTAAGAAGCTCACTAGGTTTTGGAACACAGTCTTTCTTGAAGTTGCTCTGGCAAGACAACCAAAAATGGAAACATAAACTTAAAACTGAAGGAACTCTCACCTCTTCATCTCCCAATATGTCAAACGTTTCGTACTCAACTCTGAAATGTAAGCAAAAAACATGTTACTTTAATAACATACATTTAGTCTTTCAGTAATTCATAATTCACTCCAAAAAGAGCTTCCAGTCTTAGTTAAATGACACTGTATGTGTAGATTCTGGAATCGTGAAAGTCTCTCACCCCGCGCTGTTCATTATTTCAAGTATCTGACGGCTGAATCCACATTTGGCAGCCTGAGTATTCACAAAGACACGAGTTAAGAGGATGAAAACGCTAGAACATCTTTCACATCATGAAAGGCTGCAGTGAAACAAAACCCTGCGCTTGAAAGCCAGTCAGAGGAAGCAAGTTTTTAACTCCACCAAAACACACACAGACTACTGGAGAGGCTCAAAGAACAGAGTACATAAGATACGAGCGGCTCCTCTGGGCCCAATCCAGCACAGAACCAAACTTCCATTTAGAAACTTACAACTATAACCATCTACAAAAGATATTCTGAAGTGCGTCTCAATAACTAAGGGAGAAAGAGGAGGTAACAGAACAAGAGAGACACAGAGAGAAGCCAGTCAGACGAGAGAAGAGAGAGGTCTCGTGGGGAAAGACTTTAAACTACTGCAAAGAATGTCTTTCATGTGCGAGTGTTAAAGATCAATACAGTTATGAGGAGAGAGGTGAGGGGTCTTTCTCCTCCATTAAAGAAAGAGAACGCAGCTCTATCAGTGCCGGAGCCACCTGACATCGATTTCCAGAACCGCTTTACCACTGCATGGTTTCTTTTACTGTACGTTAAAGAAAAAAAGTTCACTCAAAACAGATCTTTCTGTAATTATTTACTCACTTTAAATGTCATTTTAAAACCGCATGACCTTTTTCTTCTTCAGTGGAACACAAAGGCATACTTTTGCACAGCAATATTACTTCATAATGTTCTAAAATAATATTTTATCAATACATATGCTATGAAACAATTAAATGATTAAAAAAAAATGTTATCTTCAGGGTAAAAACAAATGAAGAAATTTAACAAAATGTTCATGCAGTGTTACTTTATAATGGTTTAAAATAAATTATTTTATTTTAATCATTTTAAAATTAATATTAAATTACTCTAATAACAATAACAGTGTTGTTATTATTATCAGGTGAAAAAATAAATGTCGCTTTGGCAACTAGGTGAAGCACTAAAATCACCACGATAAAACTAAAAAAATAAATATACAAATGAAAACTCAATTAATATAATAAAAGCTGACCCAAAATATTAAAATAAAATATTAATAAAAACTATACAAGTACATAAAACTAAAATAACACTGAATAATAATCATAAAAATTTATGATATTTGCTAAATAAATGCAAATAAAATAAATGTTTAATTTAGATCAAAATATTTTTATTTTTGGACGGCTTTCAATGTAGAAAGAATGCTTTTTGTCAGCTGAATGGTGTAGTTAAAGCATCTACCAGCTAGCTGACCCATGCTACTGCAAACCAACTCCTTAAAATTGGGTCTGTTCTTTACAAACAAAGCTGACTTCAAATATATATATATATATGTGTTTGCAGCAAGACAGACATGGTCACTATGAAGTTAAAGAAAAAATAACAACAGCATATGGATTTGTAATAACATGTGGCTGAATAAATAAAACAGAATTTTTTGGGTGATTTATGCCTTAACATCCCCTGCTTTCTCCTCACTCGTTTAAACTGAGAGAGAAAAAGAGTATTTAAGTTCACTCACCTCTTTATTGCCTTTCATGAAGAGCATGACGGGTGATTTATTGATTAGAGATTTCAGCCTGTCAGAAGAGAGAATGTTTAAACAAGTCCAGTCGTACAAAGAGGGCATCTGAGCGAGCGTGTATCTGTCTTTACCTGTTTTCCAGTGAGACGGTCTTGGGGAAAGTATTCTCAAGTTCTCCCGATTCAACCAGCTCCTGTGGAGGATATAAAATATCTCTGAATCCCAACTCGCTTTGAACTCGACTCACACATACACACTCTCCTTTCATAACTAACAGCTCCCTCCTGAGATATTTTACCTCTCTGTAAAGGTAAATTCACTATCTTAATGAGGAAGGGCCTCTAAGATGCTTGAGAGAAGAGAGAGAGGGGAAAGAGGATGGACGCTGGCTAATCCAGCCCTCCTCTCTCAGCAGGAGCACTCTGTTTGCTTTAAGCAGTATGAGCTCGCTGGGAATGTAGAGCAACATACAGCTAATAACAGCTAGCTGAGAACACACACACCGTTAGAATAAGTCCGGAAACATGAATTCTCAAGATATTATGCATGAGATAAAATGCACCACATCAAGAGATGAAGAAATCTGTGTTTGGAAAAATAGGGAAATATCTATAAAAAAAAAAACAAAAAAAAAACCTTGCTATGTATTGAACCCGATCAATATTGTTAAAGTTTCTTCTTGTATTTCGTACCTTTATGATGTCCAGTCCTCCAAGGAGTTCTCCACTGACGTAGACCTGCGGATAAGTGGGCCAGTTGGAGTAGGTCTTGAGTCCCTGTCTGACCTCTTCATCCGAGAGAATGTCAAAACTGCTGTACTGTACATTGTGGTCCTTCAAAATCTGAACAATTTGACGACTAAAACCTGCAAATAATGCAACAAAAATGTGTTGAAGTATAAAAAGAATACCATTACAGTAGTAACTCTGTTTATTGTGTTTGTGTGCTTTTTACTAGCTTGCACTTATTTTAGAGTATTAAATCTTTTGTTTGTTTGTGTGCTTTTTTTTGGTTTTTAATTTTTTATTGGCTTTTGATTTTTAAAATGATATTATATATTTAATGTCAATACAATCACAACAAATGTATTTTATTATAAACTATTTGGTTTTTTTTATTTTGTTCTTTGTTTATTTTGATTTTGATTTTTAAATTATAGGTATAAAGTATGCCTATTCACATTTTTAATGTCACTACAACAACAGAAAGTGTCATTTATCTTTGCATTTTTTTTTAATTAGTCTACTTGATGTTAGCTTGCACTTGTTTTAAAGTTTGATATATATATATATATATATATATATATATATATATATATATATATATATATATAATAATAATTTTTTTAAATAAATAGACATATATATATATATTTAGTTCATAACTGTTGTGCTGATATTTTTTATTTTAATATCATTTTTTTTCTCTGTTAGAGTTGTGCTTTTTTGTCCATTATGTTATTATTATTATTCTCTATTATTAGTTTTTATTATTATTATTATTATTATTATTATTATTTATTATTATTAAACTTATTATTATAGAAAGTACATCATGTTAAGTATCTAAATTACTATGAAATTTTTGTCTTGGCAAGTATCTGAAATAAAAGTTTTTATATATACATATATATATTTTAATATTTTCCAAGTAAGATTTTTTATGGTTTTAGTTTTAGTTGAATCACCCTGCTACACTGACAACAAAAGTTGTTTCTTTTTTGTATGTTTTTAGTCACACAGTGAGTAAAATTTCAAGTAAAATCTGCAATCATAATTACTCATTTGTCCATTTATAGATACTACACAATGTTGGGCAACACAACTGAAAGCTGGAACAAAATTTCCTGATTTCTGAATTTTAAATAGCAGTTCTGTATATATGGATGACTACCAGCCAAAAATGAAAGCAGATAAAAGACAGAGAGAGAGATATTAGATGGGAGGAGACAAAGAGAACAAGAAGCAAGAGAAACGGCGCACAAGAAGGAGGAGTGAGCGAGAGAAAGAAACAAGATCAGGAGAGAAAGAGAGAAAGATGCGCGGGGTGATGTGTAGAGTCTGTGTAGCCCCTGCAGTAAAACACCCATTTTCATCTTGTGTGGCTCATGAGGGAATTCATTATAAAACAGCTCCAGGCGCCTCACTTGTGCTTATGCATTTGCTGGTATATTAGCTCGACTCTATCAGAGCGGGCAAACAGGCGGGCAGCTGCTTTCTCTGGCTCCGGGCGAACTCCACCAGACATGCTGCATTGATTGCCGAGTTCTTTCCCCCTCTATGCCTGCACCTACAGGGGCCGAAGACCGCTCGCTCTGGCCGACTCCGCTCCAGGAGAGGGGCCATGTTACAGCCTCGTTCCTCTTTTGAAGGACAACCCACTCAGAGCGAGAAAGGCTGAGAGATCTGAATTGATACTCGGACCCTTAACCTTTTAATTTGACATGCATAACCGCTTTAGAGTTAGCGGAAGACTTGATCATTTGGCTCGACGCTCGTATTGGAACAAAAGAGCGCATTTAGGTTTAGAACCCAATGCATGCCACCGACAGGCATGGCTCGCTCTCTGTGCATTATTTCTTGATTTGGATATCAGCCAAGCGAATGAGAACATCAATAAGCTTCAGCATTATAATATCTCCGAGCCGGACCGACCCACTGACACCTAGCGCGGCTTCAAATAACATCAACGGCGCCGAGCAACAGGTTCCGGGCTCAGAGACGAATCGGGGTAAACTCTGAGGATCTTCTATTAATAAAGCAGAGCTGGAGGAGCTGGCAGCCGTTGAAAGCCCAACATCACGTTTGAGATTACAGTTCAATATCGTTTTTATTTTGATCTCAGGATGGCAAACGCCAGCCTTCCCCCAGACCTTCCTCTTTACACAGCCAAAACGTCAAGCGCTAAACTGCGCCTCAGTCCATGACGAAATATGCACTTTGAACTATCAAAAGTATTTTGTTTTGAATGGGTGAAATTAATACGAGGATGTTTTCCAACGCAGAACCACACATTTTTGTGTTAGTTGGAAGAAAAAAGGATGCCAGAAAATCAGCGAATCAAACAGAAATAAACAAGATCAAGCTGACAGCCTAAAGTTAAACAAACTAAAGACTAAAACACTATTAAGTGATTATTAAGCTGTCACTGTCAGGATTTAATAAGTATAACTTTGACTTACAAAAGCAGAACATGTTCCTTTTTTGGAGCGACTGCATATCAACAAATGTTTGATTAACAAAAGTGGTTGTTCACCCTTGTGTCAGCTTTGAAATCTACCAGCAGCCTTGTCAACAGAATGTCTCTTTTCAATTTTAGTGAATTTCAAGGAAATACAGACTGTTTTCACACACCGTGATGATGCGTTTCAGTTATTAACATCATAAATCAAGCAACGTTTTCTACATTTTCGTTTCAAAGGAAATGAGTGTACATTTATAACACTACACTTTGTATTGTGCATTAATTTAAAGAAAACTAGTTCCACTGAGTGCGTGTTTCTAATGCAACGGCTGGATCTTTTCTACTGCTATTAGACAGAATGAGAACACAATTACATTTGTTGTAGTTTCCGTTCACCGCTATAGAGGTTTACCCAACTAAACTTCCAAAACAGTGCTTTTAAGGTACAGCAAAGCTACTAATTAATTAATAAAAATTATTAAAATTTCAATAAATGAATAAATGTGGTGCAGCTCAACAAGAGCATGGCGTTAACAACGATTCCCAGGGAATGAATGAACTCATAAAATGTATACCTTGAATGTAAGTCACTTTGAATGTAAATTTTATATTTTATTTTGTTTAACATGCACGTCATGTGACCATTAAATAACATCAGAGAACCATGAACATGCAAATGTGCATTAAATTATTAAAATATTAACTTAAAATTTCAGCTGGTCTTTTCAAAATAAATAAATACGTCCCTGCCATACACACAGAACAAAACATGCATAAAGTTGTGAAACTAGCGATGCAAATTGCAAGATGACAAAAAAGTAACTAAATGCATGCTGCATTGTGCCACGGCATCTTTAGCCACTTTTCCACTAAAACTGAACTTTTTTTCCCCCTGACCTGTTGCTGTCTGCGTTGATTGTAATGGGATCTATTTATACAGACTGAAACTTTGGGTCAAACTTTGAATGGAACATGGAATGTAGTGGCTTATCCATGCATACGTCCTTCACACTTAAGACAGACGTAATGCGCTTCTCTCTCCATCCCGTTCATGCAACCTTGATTTGTCTCACTCCATCGCCAGCGGTTGCTCTAACTAACCCGCTGACCCTGTGTTAATTTATGCGAGCGAGTGTATACGTGTGTGTTTACCACAGCGAGGCTCCTGGGGCGATCCCTTCATGAAGAGCATGCAGGGTGCGGCGTTGATCAGCCTCTTCAGTCTCTCGTTGAGATCCTCTTTAGGGACGTCCCCCGCCCTGGCAGCCCCGCCCCCACCGGACCCCAGCCGCTGCACCTTATTGGTCAGCTCAGGGGCATGCGCACCATCCAACCTGTCAATCTTCTCACCGCCCTAAGGGTTGTCAGTAAACAAATAAATAAATAAAAAACACTCACAAGAGTGAGCAGTGATAGATTGAGAGGGAGGAAAAAAACAGCATTAATTTTTTAGGATGCTTGCCAGTTTGTTTAGATTGTTTGCAGGGAGAGAGAGAAAACAGGCCGCGGGCTCTCCTGCTTCTTTGACATGTTATGCCAAGAGAGGGAAAGTCTTGCCAAGCCGTGTGTTTGTTTAACCTCCGATTATTTCTCAGTTGCTTGATTCTAACATGAGGAGATTTTGCAGCTCACATTACTTGATCGTTAAACTCAACCTTCCCAACAGGCTCCGTTTTTCTAACCTCGCCTCCCTCTGCTAAATAAACGCAAAACACTATCGCAACACACCTAACATAAATAAAAGCTGTGTGTACAGAAAAACGCAGTCTGGCATAGATCAGCATGCTTTACGCAAACATAAAGAACACAGTGTAGTAGTGAACTTCATACTATATAAAAAGAAGAAAATGGGAAATGAAACGGACTCAATTACTTTTTTAATACATTTTGCTGGTGCATATTATTCTAAAACAAAGTACGTTTTTATTTTTGCAATCTTTTTTTCAAATGTTTTAACTTTCTCCGCCTCTGAAACAACTTTTTCTGTGATGTAATTAAAGCTGTGTGGGCGGGGAAAACTAATACTAACCAATGATATTATAACCTAACATTCACAATCCGATCAAATTCAAATGATAAGTCACCATTTTTATATACAAAATACTTTCATTTGTACATAAGTCACTTTGAATGTTTTGTGAAAGCCATTTCATGTTTCAAGTTTTCTGTTTGAATGTTACTTCTGTAACAAGGTTTATTTCTGAGTAAAATAGTAAAAAATTAAAATTAATAAAACAAACAAGTAAATGCTTAACTAAATAATTCATGCAAGTACTTCTCCTGAAATATGCTTCACATTTATAAAACCTCAGAGAGTCCAATTATGTTTGTGGTAATTACAATTATGCCAATAATGCTGTAGAAAGTTTATCATCTATTGAACGTAACATTCTTCAAGGAAACCAGAGCAATAAAATGAAATAAATTTTAAATGAAAAAAAAAAATATATATACACCATTAATCCAACTGCATTAAATGATCAAAATATTTAAACTTCAGTGGTGTTCTTTTCTAACCTTCTACTTGTCAAAAAAAAAAAAAAAAAGGTTTTCAGAAAATATTAAGTAGCACTACTGTTTTAAAAATTAAGAAGAAGAAGAAATGTTTCCTTAGCAGCAAATCAGCATAAGAATGATTTCTGAAGGATCATGTGACACTGAAGACGGGAGTAATGATGCGGAAAATTCAGCTTTGCTTTACATGAATAAATTAAATTTTAAAATATTTTCAAATAGAAAAAAATTAACTGTGGTAATATTATTTCACAATATTACAGTTTCACTGTATTTTTGAACAAATAAACTCAGTTTTTGTGAGCACAGGAAAGTTCTTTCAAAAAAACATTTAAAAAAACTTCATCTGCCCCAAACTTTTAAAAGGTTTAAATCATATATATATATATATATATTTATATATTTATTTTTTTTTTTTCCTATTTGTGATTGAACTAACCTCCCACTGTCTAAAAAGTGAAAACATTGCCTTTATTATGTAAAAAACATTTTTAGCATAATTTTAGGTAAATCTGAGCATAGCTGAAGTCAAATGAGGAAGTTTTACCTTGAATAAGAGGAAGGTGGGAACTGAAGTGATCTCATACTTCTCAGAAACCTCCGGGACTGCCTCTGCCTCCAGCTAAAAACACACAGAGAGAACTACTGTACTAATGATTCTTTATAATTCACATTAATAAAACATCAACATGTCAAACATAACATGTGGGCTGACAGTTTATCTGGCTGTAAAAACCTCATTTAAGACACACACAAAAAAAAAACATTTCACATGAAATTGAAAACTAACACTACAAATCTAAAGTGCACTGCCTCAGCTATAACATGTCAAACGTTGGGACACACTTCATGTTGAATTCACTTCTGATAATGATTAAATGATTCAAATTTGTTTTGTGGACACATAAACTGTACATAAAAATGAATTTCTTAAAAGAACTAAAAACAAAAAAAAAATCACTATTAAAAACAAAGAAAAACGATCCAATTTTATTCTAAGGAATTCAACACAATTAATTTCACATAGATTATAAAAGGGCAATTGTTGCTTCTCTTCTGCTCTGCTGACTGTGTAATGAAAGGCAGTATTAACCCTTAACACAAGGAACAATTTCTCTCTGCTGGTTTAAGGCCATGAGGAAGGTAAAGTCATTCAGAGCCTGAGGCATTTCAGTGCGCTCCACTGGGAGCCGGAGCAGAGGCAGGAGAGCAGCTGGATCTGTGTTACTGGAGCTAGAGCCATAACACTATCATTTAGAGCCCAGTGCACACAGGAACATTTACAAGAATAATGGCCATTTTTAAACAGGTATCTCTAACACAACATGCCATCGAACAGAGAGTCATTACTGGCATGTTGGCTGGTTTAAACGATCAAACAAACAGAATTTTTTTGGACTGTGCCACAGTACTGTACACTTTTTAGGAATGGCTTACACATAGATATTTCACTGCATTCATTTGGGATAAGAGAAAGAATTTAATTTAAAAAAAAAAAACAATAGTAAATCATTTTTAAGTTTGTATAAGGATCAAAACACCAAATAACTGCAGAAAAATTTTTAAAAAAAACTAATTTCTGAAGAAAAAAAAAAGTCAAAGGCAAAGTCACAATATTGTCTTCCACTTTTCCAGAATTTACAACATATATACAAGTAAAATGGTTTCTCAAATCGGGAAAAAAAAAGAAAAAAAAAATGTAGTATGGGATTTCATTTTGTCCATCTATAATTGATTAGATCATTGGATTGGAAATATTTATAATAAATACTGCAATATTCCATAAAAAGGAAAACTTTAATAAAAAAAAAAAAATTTAATAAAAAAATATTATTAATGTTGTTATAATAAGATTATTTGGTGGTGATGTGCAGTTTATTACTAATTATTATTTAATTCTAGTCATTTATGCATGCACTACGTCATAGAGGTTCCCATAAAAATAGACCTTAAATATTATTATCTGAGCATATTTAATTGTTAAAATAAACTACTTTTGTTGTTTAAACACACACACAAACACACACATATATATAGACATATATTAGTGCTGTCAAATTATTAATCGCATCCAAAATAAAGTTTTTGCTTGCATAATATATGTGTGTGTTCTGTGTATATTTATTATGTATATATACTGTAAATACACACATACAGTATATATTTTGAAAATATTTACACGTCTATATTTACATTACAAATAAATATATTTAATATGTAAACATATTGTTCTGAAAAATATACATGCATGTGCGCGTATTTATATATACATAATAAATATACATAGAATACATACATATATTATGTAAACAAAAACTTTTATTTTGGATGTGATTAATCGTTTGACAGCACTATATATATATATATATATATATATATATATATATATATGATATATATATATATTTCCATTTTAATTTCATTCAAAGAATTCTGTCCTTTGCCTTTCTGCAAACTGCCCAGATATCCATGGAATAAGATAATAATAATAATAATAATAATAATAATTACTTTGCAATGAGAAACAAAACATTATATTCAAAACACAGTTGGTTTTAGCAGCCAGATATGTAAATTTCTGGGCAGGCACTGGTGTGATTTGGGGCTACTGGATTCTTTGGGAAACTTCTTTGGAAACAAGCTTTCTTTTCAACAAATTCTGCTTGTGATACAGAAACTACATCTCAGTGATATTTATGCACATTTTGCACAAATTAATTATGAATGTTATCGGTGAAATGATTTCCAGTATTGCTGTGAGGGGCAGTGGTCCTCCTACCTTCACAAACATGGTGTGTTTGTGCTCTTTGGCTAACTCTGCCATCACATCGTTCATCTGCGAACACTGTGGAGCCCATGGCGCATGGAAATGGACGACGGTGAGGGACCTGAACAAGACAGAGCAGGACTGATGAGCTTTAGATCACAGACTCTGAGATCCAGAGTTAGGGAGGACTGTCTTGGAGAAACACACACTCAAAAATAACTTCTAAACTGTCTTTAAGCGTATGCTTTTATCCAAAGTGCCTTAAAGCAGACATATTAGAAGCATTTTTGGGTTGTGCTTCACATAAAGATGAGACTTCATGTTTAAACACTTTTAGATTAGATTAGATTCAACTTTATTGTCACTGCACATGTAAGGTACAAGGCAACGAAATGCAGTTAGCATCTAACCAGAAGTGCAATAAGCAGTAAGTACAGAATATACAAGGTCTACAATATGTACAATAACTATACAGATAAGTATTATGGACATAATTTACAGATTTTAAATACTGTACAAAGATATACAGATAGGTGTACTATGAACATTCTATACAGATGGAATATGTGAAAGTGTATGTACACTATAGGCAGAAACTATGAACATATGAACATCGTTTACACTAGTGCAATGGTCAGTAAAGTGCATAGAAAATATTTCAGTGTGGAAATGGATTATTCAGTGTTTCTGGATGAACAGACAGTAGTGCAAATAATAGCAAGTTTACTGTTTTTTTTTTTTTTTTTTTGCTTGTTGTAAATAAATAAATACATTTTAAGGTTTGAACATACTCCTTTCCTGAGACCAGCCCAGATTATAAACACTACACTGCACTACATCAAACAGTGAATCATTTAATTATCTAATCATTTGTCTATTAATAACTCTATAAAGTCTTCTCTGCAATGATACCAGATAAACAGGCTCTCCCAGAATTCAATGAAGAACCAAACTGAAAGTGTGGAAGCATCCTGGGACGGCTGTTGATGTAGACTAGTAAAGGAAAAGTAAGGCCTGTGAATGTTATCAAGTCATACTATTTGCTGGAAAAAAATGTCAAATTCTCATTCAAGTTCAGTTTTGACATGAGGGGCACTCACTAAAGAGGTCTGATTATGAGGAAAGACCATTAATATTCATAATAATAAGAGTATATTAAAAGTATTAAAACAAATAAAAGTATTAAAACAATCTGCCAAAAGCATGTCATCCAGATATGATTCATTGATACAGATTTGCATCACATTTATTTGAGTTTATCCGAACAGGCCATCGGTTATTTCAGTCTATTCGATCGAAACGAAGTCTATACACGTTTTATTCCCGTGCATATGTGTTACATCAGTTAAATATATGTTCGAAATCAATTGTTGTTCGTGACAGACTTGACAAATGATGAATTTTTCGCTTACTTGCTGTTATTTTTTAACAATTCCTCAAACTGCTGCAGTGATGTCGCTTCGGTGAGGTTCGCCATTTTGTCAGACATTACTAAGCGATCATTGAACCCCCCTCCCCATCAGGACACTGTACTGAAGCAAAGCATTACTAAACAATATAGGATAACATCGAACCCAGACGTTGTTTTAACATTTAAGCATTTGAATTATACACACAACTTATTACGTTTTAAGCCACCATTTCCGCTTCCTTCCATCTTTCAGAGGTGAATATTACAGTGTGTAGCAACAAATAACCTGAATAAGTCTCTTTCGTTTGAATATTATTTTTATTGCTAACAATTATTGCACAAAATCACACATGGTCTATTCTTATGATAGTTTTGTGTCATTTTGTAACTTCTTAGTCCCAATAAGTGTGGGGGAAAGTACAATAAGGGTGAGATTGAGAGCAAATTATATTTTTATTTTAAGGTGAACTATTTCTTTAAATTACATTGGTTCGCTCTAAGTGGTCTCTCGTCGAATAAGAATGCTCTATTTGACGTAACCCCGCCTTCGTTAGTCCGTACTGTTCACCGATTGGTTGGGAAAACTGTATGTCACTCATCTTGAACGATACAGGAATTTAAAATACGGAATAAAAGCAGCGCATGAAGAGTCGCACGGGAATACTGCGGCTTTGTTTTGTTTGGTTTGGAATTATTATCCTTTTGTTTTATTTTCATAATACTTGTACAGATACCTCAGTGGTCGATGAATTAAAGAGCCCGCCTTTGACTGCTTAATACAATGAGTTTTTAAATTTCCATATTGCTCCATATGGGAGTGTTCATTCATCAAGTGTTAAAGAATTAAAGATCAATACTGTAAAATACTGGCTTCAGTACTGTAAAATAACCAATGGATTGCATAAGTCCCATGCAGAATAAGAGAAGACACAGTGGAGAGCTGGAGCAGGGGCACAACCAGTCGGTAAGAGGACTTAATTTTATTTACTATATCCTGATGCATGCTTTAAACATGCTAAATATGCATCAGTATGTTTGCTTTTGATAGTATTTGCTTGACCTTCTGTGGCATCTGCACAGGCTGTTGCCCTTTACAAAAAGAGTTCTGAGTTATTATTAGTGCATGTATATAAACCCACCTGATCATCACTGAAAATAGCTGTTATGATTTATAGAAACAGAGTGCACCATGGCATGACAGCCACATTTGCTTCTTACATAATCAAGCTATAAATAGTTTAATGCATGTTAATCTTCTGAACTTCACAGAAAAGGCTGTGTAATGGTCTGGGAGGTTGTGGCCGGGTTGAATACGGTGCGGTGATGGAAACCCAGATGGACACGTGGGATGCCCAAAATCACAGCCCTCAAAATGGACACAGCGCCAGCGTCCCCGGCATGGTATACAATCCAGTCCAAAATCCTAGTGGGGATTTTTCTTCTTCTTAAAGGATTCCAAATGCACATAAAACTAGTTAGATCTTTTCTGACATACAGTTCTCAGTTGGGTAGAATGTGGCTGTTGTATTTGTCAAGGAATTATGATTTATTTATTTGACTAGGGCTCACACTGTCTCTCTTCTTCCTGTCTCTGTTGTTTACAGTGTTGTGTTGAACATGTATATTGCTCTTATCTGGTGTTCTTGTGTTTATGGAGCATGAGGAATGCAGGGGTTAAAGGTCACGGTCTATTAAGCAGTCTGTTTTATTGCACCGTCTCTGGCAGTGTTTGTTTGTTTTTGTCTTTGTTTCTTTTGCATTTACTGAAGTGACTGGAAATATTTTGGAAATAAGGTGTTATTTCAGGACAGTCAAATGGCAATAATAATAAGATTTACTGTTCGTAGGTCACAAAAATAACAATACATATAATACAAATAACATTTATGTTTAATTCACTGTACTCTCAAGTGTACTAAAAAATAAAATAAAAAAAGAGGCAAAAGTAAAATAAAATACTATAAATAATGATTGTTGTTCATAAAAAAAGTAATGTTTTGTTTGTTTTTGTTTGTTTGTTTTATTGTGTATATAATTTTCTTGGGTGGAACCCAAAATACTGGTGCTGAAGAAACTTTTTAAACTCCTAAAGTCTCCTATTAAGTGTAACTTTCAGAGATTCTGTGAGTCTTAAAAGGTCTTAAAATTCACAAATGATGGCCTTTAAAAGGAGCAGAAAATCTTTCTGTTATCTAAACAAACTGAAATCAAAATTTGAACCAAATAAAGTGAGTTATGCTTAAAACAAGAGCAAGCATCTGTCACTGTGGAATGAAAACTTGTTTCTCTTTTTGAATTAAAGTGATTTTTCTGAGCCCACTTGCAAATATTCGTTCTTGTTTTAATCATAAACCCATTTAATTTTGAAACGGAAATTGAGACATATAATGGTGATTATTTGATTTATTTCATTGTATTTTTATCTTTGATGTGTTTGGGTTTGTCAGCAGGTGTTACCCACCCCAGGACGCGGAGCAGGACAGTATTGCCCCAGGTGTATGGCAGGTGAACCTGTAAGTAAGATTTGGTATTCTTCTTTGTGGGTTCCCAATAATATTCCCCTCTTCTTTCATGTCAAAAGTGTGTGTGTGGATAACATGTCACTTTTTATAATATGACACATTCATCAAATTAATCTACCCTCAGCACTTTCACCGGACGGCGTTGATACAAGCAATATGATTGCCTTTGGAAATGTTGTACTTCCTACAAATCAATATTTATTCATGACGAGAAAGAAATGCACATTTTGAACGGTTTTCCCGCAGGCCAGAGTACCTACCAGCTGATCTAACCACTACGACACGGGAACAGTCAGCATATATGAATATCAATTTGCGTAGGGTTAATGAACATTATACATACAATGCATGGAGTGTTGAGTGAAGTTGACCTGTGTCACATCAATGTTTTTCTCTCTCTCTGTCTCTGACAGGGCCATATAAACCACATCAAGAGATATTGATCAGCATTGCCGATGACTCCTGGAGAAAATGAATCGACTGAATAAACGGCCGATGCAGAGAAGCAATCTGCAGTTTATCCGTACCGTGTGGGTTTTTTCCCGCATGCTTTGTGCCTTCCATGCATTTTCCAACTGGCCTCACCTAACTACAGTAGTACCTATTATTGTTTCGTAGCAGTGAGGTTTACTTTACCAAGAACACTCCGGTGGTAAAAAAAAAGAAAAGGCCATGAATGATGGTTTAGATCACACTTTTAGTGAAGTGTTTTGAGATTTTTGCACTGTCCATTTTTCAGTGTTGCATGGTCTTGATTTTCAAGAAGGAATTACTGCTGTAAATGCAATGTTAGCAAACTCTGTGAAACTATATGCACAAATAATCTCTTTTATACTATATTTCTAAAAAATGTAATTATTAAATCACTTTCAGGATTAAATGTCATTTCACATGTAGATTTTATTTTTAAGAATGTTTGTGGTTTCACATTTCAGTTGCATTCAGTTTGGTAGTTAAATGTCCAGAAATCTATGTCAGGTTCATTTTAGTAGATATATTGTCACTGTGTTGTTCTTATCCCAAATAGATTTGTCTTTTGTTTTGTTTTCCTTTGTAGAAGACATTTCAGTGTATTCACTGATTTTAACCTATTTTGTATCCTTTATAAACCAATCCAGAATATTTTGCATAAAATCTAATTTGATTAAAGCTTTTGTGTGTTTTTTTTTTTTTTTTTTTTTTTTTTTCAGGCTCTTTAAAAAAATCAATACATGCTGTTCCCAAAAGCGCACACAAGATGGCAGTGTCCCATTCCGTTTTTCTTCTAGGGGCACTTGAGCAAGTCAGTAGTGTTTAGAATCCAGCTTTTAAATATTTGGTACCACCATACATCTGTTTCTCCGTTTATTTCATTTGAAATATCCCTGGTGTTTTATTGAAATCAAAACATTAAGTTTTACAATGCATGCCTTATTTTTATTGGTACACTTCATATAACCCACCCTTAACGTACTTAATGAAGTTTTATTTTCTCAATAAGGACCCCGATTAATAAGAAGAACACCTGCACCACATATTGATGCTTTTTCCATGAGGAGCAAAGACTTGTATCAGCTATTCCCCCTCAGACAGCAAGTTTTAATACTCATTTTGACATCAGCGACTCTTCTCCCAGATATGACTTCCTCCAGCTCATAAAACAAGCTTCTCCTACAAGAGACTTATAAGAGTGGCCGTGTATTCATAAGTCATAGTTTCTGCTCCTGTAAGTTATAAAGGAATTACCTCAGCTCAGGAGGAGCCGTGGGGACGGGTCGAAGTTTGTGCTAAGTCAACCAAGATGGATTTAAGTATATTACCAGCTCAATCTTCCTCACCCTCCCTCAGTGTTAGCTTTTGTCGGAGGAGAAATGAGAGGCAGCCTTCAGACAAAGCTTGACCTCTTGGGGCTGGATCTCAGAGCCTAGATTTTCAATAATGTAGGACAATAAAGCTTAGTCCTATAACCTACTGCAATATGCTACAAGTGTAAAGAGCTTAGCTGCTAATAAAGGAGGCCGAGTAGTGAGAGCGGGAGCGGGGAAAAAAAGGGGAAAACAACAACTCATCTTCAGAACTCATATTTGGAGATCAAGTGCGGCCCATAAGAGCTTTTCATAAGGACAGTAATGAGATGTTGAGGAGATCAGACCGGTCAAGCCTGACAACTGCTATCTGACACAGTGGATATGAACACGGTAGTCCCTTCGAGCGCTTGTGACAGGTGCACATATATGTTTGTTTAGATGTTGGTGCTTTCGGCCTCATAGATGAGTTATTATTTTCCTCTCCAGCCCCCTCTGCTCTCGCGGTGACCCAACGCTGCGTGGACCTGCTCCTGGTTTCCCGTAAGTGGCCCAGGTTGCCGGTGTGTTCTCCTTAGGGAGACAAAAGGCTATTATGGGTTTATTGTACAGATCAGCGGGGTCAGGGTACACCGTGTGCACATGCAGGGGAAATTTCTGGTCCGTTGTCAGCAGGGAGGAGGAAATCCAATCGAGCGTTCTAACGTGCTGACTAGTTGCTTTCTTGATTATTTATGCGTATTAATGATGAAAGTTTTGTCGGCTACACTCTTACAAACAAAGGTTTTGAATTTGCATTGATGCTTCCATGAAGAATCTTTAACATTGCAAAAGTTCTTTATAGTGGACAAAGGTTCTTTAGACTATTAAAATGTTGACACACTAAGAAGAAAAAGAGCTTTTAAAAAATAATAATAGTAATCACTGAAAGGTTCTCTTGAGAACCCAAAAGGGTTCTTCCATGATGGAAGCAGACTTCTGGAACTTTATTTTAAAGATGGTATGTTCGTAATGAAATACACCTTTAAAATAAACATTCAAAAAGGGGTTATCAATGCCACTGAAGAACCATTTTGGATTCTACAAAGAATCTTTAAGTGAATTTTAAGTGTAGGGTTTTTTTGTTTGTTGTTGTTGTTGTTTGTTTTGTTTTGGTATTGTTTGAGGAAGAACTTTAAAAATTTCCATTGCACAAAAGGTTCTTTAGACCTTCTTTTTACATTCTTAGTAAAATGTTCTTCACACTAAAAAAGAAAAAGGGGGGGTTCTTTTAAAAACTCTTCCCTGAAAGACTCTTTGTGGAACAAAAAAAAAAAAGGTTCTTCTATTGCATCACTGCAAAACTCCCTTTTGGAACCTTTATTTTTAGTTTTTAAAAGAACCTTTTGGATACATTTTAAGAACATTCTAATAATTTGAAGAACCTTTTTTCCTCTGTAATTAATTATTTTGTGAAATGCATGTTTAAGATTCTTCATGGAACCATTAATGCCAATATATATAAAAAATTTATATTAATAAAAAAAAATCTTACTATACTGTGTACTAGCTTGCTGAGCAGTGTACTACATGGTGTTTTTTTTTTTTTTTTTTTTTTGTTTTTTGTAAATGCTAAAACGTGAATGTGAGTGGTGGCAACTTGTAAAAAAAAAAGGGGTGGGGGTGGGAGGGGGGGAGAGATGTTGAAAATAATGGCAATACGTACTTCCCATTCATCCATTACACAGGAACTGAAAGATCAGTTTAAGCACAGTGCACTGTGGGATACATTATTCCACAAAGCGGAACTTCAGTTATGTTGTGTGAGAATGCTGTTCATGTACCAGTTTAAAATAATAAAAAAAAAGGTTATTTTGCATACATTTTCAGTATAATGTGTGTAAAAATTAGTTAACTTTTGGCAATTCAATCAAATAATAATAATAATAATAATAATAATAATAATAATAATAATAATAATAATAATAATAATAAATAGATCCTAATATTCAAGGCATGGCCTTTGATGTCAAAAGAAGGGAGACATTTTCTTCCCTTTTTTGTATTGAGTTTTTCAAAAAGAATTAGCATACACAGTATTGGATGAATGCAGCATTAACAGTGTACAAAGTTTAAGAAAAAAAAAATATGTGAGAAGAGAGAAAGAAAAAGGGGGAAAATAATTTCTCCTCCCTTTTAAAAAATAATAAATCTGTTCTTGTGCTGTCCTAGTTAAATCTTTCTATTTCCCTGCTGTCTTTAACTCCACCATTTTTTGGCTGCAACCCACTGGTTGAGAATCACTGCATTATGCATTCTGAAAATGTGTGCTTCGTGCACATTAAATCTTTTATCTACTGTAGAAAAGAGTTGAATATTTGTATCGCTTCTCTAAACATAGCCATTATCTGGTCATTAAAACCGAATAAAAGAAAGCTTTTGTTGTACGCAGGCCCTTCTTTAGACTCAAGAATCTTGTAAAAGCTGGATTTTTCTCTATTGTTCAAAGGGAGATCTCAGTTAAAGAGTCTAAAGGCCGAAACGCAGCAGTGACAGAATTTCCATCTTTCCCCTGCCTCTTCCTGAAGTGTAGGGCCCGTCTCTTTCATGGCTGTGTTCTTTTCTGGATCTCATATACTCTTACACCATTTCCACCTACTTTGTTTATGAGGCTTTGATCCACAATATTCTAGGCTAAGTTACACCCATGCTCTGCAAGGTGAACCTGTCGGCATTGTTCCCAACGGGAACCTAATACTCGTGGAGTCTTTCCTCTCTCCTCTCAAAAAACTGCTCTCTTTAGTAACAGAATTCTCCAAAGATGCTGAACAAAAGGTCATGCACAAAGACACAATTTTACGTTCCTTTAATGAGTCAAATTTGCTACCTCGGCACTCACTTAAAGATACTTTGCTAGATAACCTACCATTATCAAAACCCTCGTCAATAAAGGGCGTAACTCTTTGAATGCGGTTAAAGGGAGCGAAAAGTGTAAATGCACCACGCAGGTGACCTGTGTATATATGACCATTTTGCACAGTAAAGATATCGACATCTTTCGACCTAATCTTTTGATGTTTCCTGTTTATGAATGGACTGAAAGCTGTGTATTGTGGGAAAGAATAAAGACCGGTAGAGATGTCTGTATTATATCTGTTAAAGAGATTCTCAGAGACATGAATGTGGGGCACTGATTCATTGTTACCTCATTCAGACTTTCATGGAAACCTTTTGTCCTAAATCTTAAAATCCATCCATTTAAAATCACGCCTGACAATGCTCTCATAGACGGTTAATATGCATTTGCGGACTGGTGGGGTGGCTTTTGTTAAATCGCTTTCATAAATGGATGATTTGGAAGGGATTCGCTGGATTGTTTATTTATTTAGTTCATTTTTGTAGAATCAATATCCCATTGCAGAGAGATATTGTAATGTGTAACCTTTACCCAATATGTTTTATTCATCTTCAGAGGAAAACGTGGGATGCAGAGGCCTAAACGTCGCTGTAACGTAATATTCAAACCACACAAATTAGTCTGGCTGCAAACAATATGTGGTGAAACCTCTTAAAGATCATAAAATTAAATAACAAGAATCAATATAATGCTTAAAAATGATGTGAAATGTAAGAAACTATTAACACGGTTATCTTTTGTTTTACATTGGGAACTCATATAAAGGTGTCTAGGACATCTTTATCAAATATTAATGCCTCGTAGTATGATGTCAAGGTCGGTGGATGCTAAAAACAGCTGGAGATGAAGGATTATTATGTATCTCACAAAAACACATTTCTGGTCATATTTTATATATAAATATATATATATATATATATATATATATATATATATATATATATATATATACTATATATATATATACATATAAGCCTTTGTAATAACTGTGAGTACTTTACAGTTTAGATAATACTTAACTTTTTTTTTTCTTTTTTTTTTTTGCAGTAGGCAACAGTAATGAAAATGAGAGTTGGCAGCATAATACAATGACTAGAAAGCAGAATGTGCTTAATTATACTTCATATATGGCCTTGACAAGTCCTCAGAAGGATTTGTGTGATAGTCAGTCATAATAGTCATGTGAATTCATATTCATTCAGATAATAGAAAGTCATATTCAGCATTATCTGTGCATTTTCTTTTCTTTGTGTTTTTCCCACAGGTGACAGGTTTCAAAACAATGCAACTATATTTGTATTGGTTTAACTGAATTATACATTGTGTGTGATGATATGTCACCAACCATGTGCAAATTTGTAGCTTCTGCTTTGAAAGAAACACACATCAAGTCATGCAAAAATGTGCTTTTATTTTCCGAAAGCCACGTCTTTTAGCATCGCTCGCTCTCCTGGGAACGGAGACCTCGGTGAGACTTCTTTCCCTTCAGTGAAAAAACAATAGCACAACTGATGCTGGTGTATTTTAAGGTTTTTTACTTAGCCTCGATCACCTCTGTGGCTCTTAGTGAGCCTTGACAGTGCTCGAAGCTCTCCAGGCGCTCAAAGCATTCCCCACAGACCCGCACAACATACATGATGCCATGAAAGCATGTAGAGTAGCGCTGGCATGTCGACCTGTCAGTCAGGAGTCAGACTCCGCTAACAGTTGAAATGCTGGAAGTGTTTGAGCACACACACATAAAAACAGGCCTCTCTCGCTCTGTTTAACGCCAGGCTGCGTGTCAGAAGAGACTGAAGTGAACAAAAGGAAGCGAAGCCCACGTGTGTCATGCAGGAAGGGAGCAAAAGCACCTAATGCTGGCGTTTTATCCCCTCACACCCTCCTGATAAAGAAAATAAAGCATAATCTAGATTAATAATGCATGCCGAGTTCACAGCCCCCCTGTCTCGTTTGCATCTACGCAGCAGCCGTGGTAAATACATCGGAAGATGTTTACAGAGGAAGCGGCGCACCTGGCTTTAAAGGTTAAATCAAATCCGAGTCAAAGAGGGGCGAACTTGCAGCCTGTCCCCTGAGGAAGCGCAGAAAGGTAAAGAGAATTAAGACGCATGCTGTTCTGCTGGGGAGGAAACTTTGTGGTTCCTGGCAATGACAGGCCTGTCGATTCACACTCGTGCAGATTCAATTCACATCTTTCTACTCACCTCCGGCAGCCAAAGGGGATAAACATGCTGCTGGCTGTTCTCTGATTAGCTTGAAATCTAAATTTGAGGCAGGGTAAAATGCTAGAAAACACCTGCGAGTGATAGCGTTTAGTTTCCTCCAAAATATCTGCTGTGTTGACAGTTTTTGAGTAATGATTTTTTTGGATGAATGAATGAATGAATAAATAACTCACAGGGAAAAACAGGGAGATGGGAAATCAGATGTGCAGAATGGCCCATGGGTGTGGTGTGTGAATATTAGCTTGCTTTGAAAAAGATTGTAGATTGTGTTTTTAGCATGTTATATTAGATATATATTAATATTTATTTTTAATGCATTTTTCTCACCCAAATTGTATGTACTAACTAATGCAAGGTCTGGTTGAATAAACAGTGGTTAAATAAACACACTCGTGTAAACTGATAAGTTATTAAGTTTCAGTGTCTTGAGTTTGACCACTGAAAGTCTGTGAGATCCTTTAATAGAAGTTTGTTTTATGAAGGTATATTTCATCTTGCACAGTTGAAATTGTGTTTTTGCTCAAGTTGGCAAATGTTAAATGATCTGAGCGGTTGACTTTGTTTATAATCCAACTGATGTGTGAAATGAAGTTTCACTGTTTGAAATATTCATTCTAGTTGACTGTTCTGTAAAAAGTTCTTAAAATGAAGCAAGTTCTGAGAACAGAAGTCTTTTGCGGCTCATATTTCACATTCAAAACCATTTCACAATGAGTTATGAGTTTATTTTCTGCTCCAAACAGGAAATAACAAGTACACACGAATGCATCATTTTTATTCATTGCATATTTAGCCCATGCTACAGCTCAATGAACAAAATCATCATAAACAATAAACACATTTCTTTGCGCTGTTTCTGTGATCAAAGCTTTGGCAGCCTAATCTAACCAATTAATCCATTTATCAGCGGCGCACTAACAAACATGCCCTCCATATGCTGTTTCTAACACACCCTCTTCCTCGCAGAGCAGCTCAGGAAACTAGGGCGGCTCTTCACCAAGGCCATGTGTTCACCAAAATCACGTCGTTGTTCGTTCCCTTCGATTTTTGAATCAGTGGAAATGAGTCAGTGCCTACAATCTTTTAAAACTTCTCCACTTACATAGACACACACACACACACACAAAAAAATAGAAAACAATACATGTGAAATTGGGGGTAAAAGGTTTTTGAACACAGATGTTGCATTTCACTGTTTAATTTAAAGCTCTGTGAATTTTTTCACAGTTTTTTTATTTCACCTCTGGGGTCCTGGTACACAGTGCCGAGATGACAGTACTTATTTTAAGCATTTTGGTGTGTTTTTTTCTTTTCTTTTTTTTTTTTTCACGGCTGCATCTTCATCTTTCTGTCTGTTAATAATGCAGAGTTCACACATCAGAATGATCTTCACGTTCTCCAACTGAGTAGGTTTCCTTTCTTACTTTCTCTGCCTTTTTCTTTCTCTTTACAGCTCTTAGATTCTCTGACAGCATCTGTCAAAACATACAGCTTTACAAAAACACAAACATCCAGTGAAAAACCATTAATTTGAAGACCACACAACTATATTTGATGGTTAAGCCATTTTTGTGTTCCATTATATGAACTGATGTATAACATTCATTAATAAACTGTGGACTTTGTGTAGATTTAGCGGGGGAAAGAGCACATTTTTCTTTTTTTATTATTGAATTAAACAAATTTTTAGAATTTTGAGCTTTTTTTTTTTTTTTTTTTTGTAAATTCTGCTCATGTGACTCAACAAAATGATCTGATTTTTCTTAGAAGATTCTTTAGAACTTGTTTTGTGACAACATTCCAGAAAATACACATACGTTCTCAATATTAAATGAAGATCCACTACTATGATCTTAATATCATAATTAAAAGTATCTCTTAAACATATTTTATTAAATTGTGCTGGCTTTTTGGAAATTATATTACTAGGCAAACACCTTTGAAGACATTTTGAACAGAGTCAACCCTAAATGTCTTTTTTTTTTCTTTTTTTTTTTTATCTAAACCAAACTTTAAAAACCTGTTATAGCTTTTTTGTGCTATTTCAACTTGTTACTCACTATGAAAATAGGCAAAAAATCTGGCAAGGCATTAATATGTCAAACGAGCTTCTGAAATCATGCTGGAGATCATGATCACCAGGTTTTGTTTTGCGTTTTTATCAGCATGTGTGCTTTTGTGATTAAAGCAATTGGATGACACTAAACACTAAATTCTAAGAGATTCTGAAATTCATAAAATTGTTATTCCGCTCATGAAATTTTGCACTAAATTGGCAAATCCCCAGCTTTTTAGACCCCACTGTATATTTTGCCCAATATCTTTCACAGTTTGGATTGGCACTATTCCACTAAAGTTCCTCAAAGATATGTGAGAGTAAAGCATCCCAAAAGCAGTCGCCTGGTAATTTCGAGGAATCCACATCTGATGTTTTGTGTTGCACTTAAAAATGCATAAAATGCTGCTTTTAGGAAATAAATAATTCTACCAGCTGTTTTCATCTCCATCTTTTGAGGAATATCATTAAAGAGGCTGTTTGTTTGCTTCGCCTGTGTGATTAAAGGTTCAGTTATGCACGTGGGCGGCGTCGAGCATCTTTAGAATGAAACTGTGTGAATCTGTTCAGAGCAGAGATACAGTAAATCCACAGAAGACGGCATTATCCCCACATGGTGTAAAACACACACACACACACACATTTAGACTGCTTTCCCTAGCTGTGGGACTTGTCACTACTGTGGTCTGATTCTATACATCCAGAGTTTTAATTCTTAAATGAGTGTGAAATTGTTTTTCAAAGCAATGGTATTGAAACCAATATGCCATTATGACATCAAAATAATTAACTACCAAACTCTATATCAATATTAAGGCTACTCAATTAAAGATTTATGGGCTAATAATGCACCTGGATACAATCTGACCTGCCATTATGTGGATGTAAGACACGTCTCTAAGTGAGTGTGCGCCTCCACTCTTACGCCAGTGCCACTGGGAATTTAAACTGCAACGTAACACAGCAATAAGGGGCTGTGTGAACTTTGACCTGTTGACCCTCCCTATTAGAGCTGGCAGCTGGGGAATTTCATTTTGATACAGCAAGGCAGTCACTAACAGTCCCGCTTCGTGCTACGAGTTGTCATTTCTCACATTTTCAATTTCTTTCCTCCGTAGTTTTCATTTCATAGCGTTGACCTTTTTGACTCTGTCATGTGGAGTGTTTGGGTGATGTGCTCTCAGGAAATAGCAGGAAGTTCCGAATGATAAATTGTGGACTACATTTAGTAGTCTCGTTGCATCAAAATAGTGTGCAGTTGAGTGAAAACTGGTTTTGTTTGGCAGCTTAATCTGAAAGTAAAATTTTGAGGTTTCCTAAAGAAAACTTTAACTATCAACCTTTCCGTAATGTAGTTAAAAAAATCTACATAATTGAAAATGTGTTTGACTCAACACGATTTGAAAATGTGAATTTTAATGTTTCCGAACCATTGTGAAATTGTGAATATACACATTTATCAACTGGATTATGACTAGACCTAGTTTTTAGATATGATCTGTCATGTGAGAGACAGGCTTTGCTCGAATATGTGCAAAATGTAGATGAAAAAAAAATGCATGCCATTTTTTCTCAGTTCCAGTGTTGCTGTAGTTACTGCATTTTACCTAAGTAGGAAAGACCTCAAATAGTTTAATGAATAGGTAAATAAAACAAAAAGATTAGTTAATGGCAAATAATCTAAGTGGAAAATAGAAAGATGTGTTTCTACACTTAAACGTATGCATGGCAGAAAATAATATTTATTGTGATTGCATTGTTGAAAGGGATTTGAATGATATCTTGAAAAAAAATATTTATTTTTAATTACTTCTGTACATTGATAAAAATGATTTTTTTTTTTCAAAGTTGTTAATAAAACAAGGAATTACTATTTCAGTCTTTATATTTCAGAATTTCACATTTAATTCAATGTTTTACTGGCGATTTAGCCATTTCTGAGTGAAAATGGTTTCTATGCCATTTTTTTAGTGTATATAACTTATTTGAGAGAAATTAATATGTCACATGCAGCAAGCACTAAGAATGTATTTATTATGTACTGTTTTACTCTGTTGTTTAAATATTCTATTCATTATCTATTTTATTCTTTAAAAGTTCTGTTCTATTCTATTCTATTCTATTCTATTCTATTCTATTCTATTCTACTCTATTCTATTCTCCAGCAGATGCAGGCTCTGACCTCAGGCTCCGACTGAAAGGTTTTTTTTACGCCTCAGGCCTGTAGGTGGGGCAATGGCACCACATAATGGACCTTTCCGTGCCAGAAAAGCCCGAGATCGTCTCACCTGCAGGGGCAGAAGTGACTGAACGCCTATAGAAAACTGAATCGACAGACCGGTGGCTCTTCCTCTCGGTTACCAGATGTTCAAGCTCTCAACGAGCGTCTGATTTGTGAAAATAACTGGAAGAAAGTAGGTCAATCACGTCTTGTGAAGGACGTGCTGCTGGTGACAAACTCATCGCGGGGTGAGCTGTTTAAAAACGAGACTTGAAATCTCTGTCTCTGTCTCTGGTGGTGTATGTATGGGGTCCCGAGCGCAGGTGCAGCTGACGGCCCCGCGCCGTTAATTACTCCGGTAAACTTTGTAATCACGAGAGTTTACGGGATCAACTGAAATGAGGTGTAGCTGACCCGCTCCGTCTCTTTTCAGAGCCCATTTCCACTGGATATTTTACATGTTAATTGTGTAGAATGGCTCTCCGCTCCTTTCTTTCTATAGGTGCTGCCTGGAGCTGCGCCTCGGGCTCTTTCTCTCTCTCCCTCTTCATTTCAGCAGCAGAATGAAAATGCTAATTATTATATGGCAACCTCGACATAACCAGCCCATTTCACATGTTCTGCTGTTTTCATTTAAAATCAGCTGTGAATCACGATCTTTGTTACACTGACACACAAAGAAAGAACTTGAGGTTAATAATGACAACTAGCCTATCATCATCATCATCATTATTATTAGTCGTTGTTGTTTTGTTGCTGGTGTTTAACCATTAATATAACTGCTTTATAGATTTATAGTTCATATACTTCATATTATAATTTGAACTTTTAATACTACATCGTCACCTTTGTTATTGTTTATACTTTTTAATAATTTTAATTTTATTTTAACAACAACAGCAATAAAAACAAAGCTAATAATAATAATAATAATAATAATAATAATAATAATAATAATAATAATACATTAGCCTTACTTATACATGCAGATATAAGGCAAACTATAGAAAAGTTGGTCTCGTGCAGTGTGTAGGCTATTTAAAATGCTGCGTTCAAAAGATTAAATTTTAACATATCGAATAAAGATAGTCTGTGTGAAATACACACGTGACTAGTTTAAAATAAATATTATTTATATTTAAACTGAGTAAATGTATATGGAACGTACAGGAACGGTGACCTGTTTAATGTCGTCAGGCAGCATACAAGGATTGAAGTTATTTCCAGCCAACTATAGAGCTGAAGTTTGTAATTGTCACTGGAGTTGTATTGGGACATCTGCTCGACTGTATCAAAGCCGACACGAGAGTCCCAGCGGCTGAGCAAAAATCTGAGTTAATTAGCGCGATACATGTTTAATTAAAGCCAATTACAATATCTAAAATTACCTAATCGAAACCTGTTTTCACAGTGAAGGTGCCCTCAGCACGATCTGTTTCACACAGAAATAACACATGCATTCTGCAGCACATGCACTTTGTGCTTCTGCACGATACAGATGCTGCTGGATATGGAGGTGTTTTTTTTTTTTTTTTTCTGCAAATAAAAGAATCAGCAGGTACTGGACACGACGGCGTGTGCACGATACAATACTTTTATTGGAGTTTTTATTGTTTTTTTTTTCCTGCGACACCATATTATATGGCTATTTGTTAAATGCATGTATTTATGTGTAGCCTATTTGATTTGAGTTGGACACCTTAATCTGCGAAATAAGGTTTATAACTTGCTCCTAAACATTTGATTACCATATCAGACTTCGCCTTTTGTTTTTGTTTTTTTAAGTCTTTCTCATCGTCTTTTTAAATTCAGACTGTTTGATGATTGCAAGCAAACCCAATGCACGACAGTTGTGAAGTGATAAATTCTGGCACTCTTTAAAGGAGAATCAGAAACCGATTAATTCATGTTTGATCGATATTACGCTATTGATTAGTGGTCTTCAACGTTTAATTGTGCTGTGATCTCAAACGCTGTTCCACAGATGCGTCGAAAGGAGGCGCTCTTCATCAAATTTCTCTCAAAGATTAAAAGCTGCTCCGCCAAAAGCTCCTCCGGAAAATAAATTCATATATTTTCACGTTTTATTCATTTAGGCTGATGCTCAGATTCGTCTTTGAGGGAGAGAATGAGATTGATATTTGTCATATAGTTAATGATATTTTAGACGAGGTAAATAATTAAGCACATTGTTTGTCTATTTTTCTACTGTTAATGCATTATTTATTCACATATTTTATTATTTATGTATTTTATTATTTAACGCTATTTGGTTTTTAGGCTTTATTTCAACCCGCTACAATTCCACAATTGAAAAAAAAAATATATATATGAACTTTAACTTGTTTTATTATAAAACATGCCTATATAATAAAACGGCCGATATAATTTAATGCAATGTCTGCGCTTGTTCTAAGCACAACTTTATATAATAACGCCAGAAACAACAATAAACTGTTATAAAAAATCATGACTTGAGTCTAATAGCAGTACACATAATTCATCAAGATTTTATTTGCCCTCATTTTTCCCTTTTCTGATCATTAACGATGTAATTAGTTGTCATGATTAAGGCGAAGAGAACATATGCAACAGTTTAAAAATGCAAAGACGAATGATTGATTCACCCTGTTTGTCATGCACTGACGTTTACGCGTCTTTGATTTCCATCTCTCTCCTTCTCTCCCACACTCCCTTTTAGATAAACCCACTACAAATGTGAAAATTATTTTCGAGTCTTAATATAAGAGATCTTGGTTTTAAAAGCATGCCAAATCTGAAATGCTGGTCCTCATTCGTTTCCAAATAGATGTTCTTTATTTTTGATGGTCGAAAACACCATGTTGTAAAGAACTGGAGCGTTTGGAGTTGGCAGCTCCGCTTAAAACCTAGAAACTTGAGCACTTGTATTGATATTCCGAAGGTAAATCATCTTTCAGCATCTCTACATGAGTTATGATGAGCTGGTTCACGCCTTTCACTACATGACGTGCTCTCTGAGTGGTCAGTTGTCGGATTTTACGCACCCAGAATCTCAGCACTTCTAATTTTATTTCGTGTCTCAATGCCAATATCAGCCCGAACGCACATGTCAACGCTGTTCTGTGATGTTGGAGACAGACAGGCCCTCACTCTCTCTGCAATCAATTTTATTACGGCCATTCGTCACCTCTGCAGCTTCTCTAGAGTTTTGCAGGTGTCATTTCTGCTCCAGACCTTTAAGATTAAAACTGGGCTTGGGATGGTCTGGCCGTGCGCAAAGATGCAAATAGGAAAGTCGTGGTGCGCTGGTATGATGCGTGGAGGGGACATCTGGGCACTGGCCATCTGACTGACTTCGCCTTGACATCTGGGAAAGCCACTGGTGTGTGGCACGCGAATCGGTTGATGTCGCTATTTAAATGCAAATTTGTTGGGGATCATTGGAGCCTCACCCCGTAAATTCACACAAAAGGAACACTTCACACACAATAAGGAGGAGGGTCGTTTCTTCGGGAGGTCTTGGCAACGCCGAACAAATCTTATTCAAACCCACACACACCTTCTGCATGACTAACTTTTCCTTTGTCCTGCGCTCTCGGTTAGTACATCTCCCCAAATAAGATCTAACATGGGCAGACAGAATAAAGCTCAATCCGCAGTGTCCACTGTGAACAAACAATAAAATAAAATAAAAGTAACGCTCCAGTAGAAGCAAAAAGCTTTTACGTGTCATTCTAGAACATTTTAGAAAGATGGTTTTCTAAAAAGAAACCATGAACCCTGATCTGAACAATCTATAATTTAGCAAGTTTTTATTATCGTCAATACTCAACAATTAAAAATATTAAATATTTGATTATCATTATTAATATTATGTGATGCAAACCATATAAGCCTTTTTTGGTGCAAACTGTCTTTTTTTCTACAGAATATTTTGCATGCAGTAGATATTTTAGCTGAGCCTTTAATTTTTTTGCATAACAAAAACTGACACATCTGACACTTTGGAAATATAAAACGCAATTAAAGCGGTTATCACAATAAACACGCCGTATTTTTTGTGTCATAAATTTGGCCCGCACTTTATTTTCAAACGTCGAGGAGTGAAAGTGAAAGTTGGTGAATTAAAGAGCGCATTTTGCACGCTTTGGCTCCGGGCTCCAGATGAGCCTCAGAAATGAGCCGAGATGGATTCAGGCGAGCAGCTGATTCTCCAGTCTCCGGCCAGATGGCTTCTGAACACAGATTTGCATTCATTTTCGCCTAATATCTTCGAAAATAGAGGGGCAGCTGCATTTGTTGTCAAATAAGGTTTAAAACTCCTTTTTAGGACGGGATCGTTACCTACGCGATGGGATTGTTGAACTTCTCTAGTCAACAGTATCAGATTTAAAAGGATTTAGACTAAAACCCTAATTTGGTAATCAGATTGAAATCGCTTTGGTGTGTAATCTGTATTAGAGACACTGTAGATTAGGCCTAGGGTTAGAAAACCTGAAATATTTATCATGGTTAATTAGAACAGGTTTGCATAAAATAAAAAGAATACAATTTAAACAAAAAAACAAAAACAAAGAAATCACATGCCAGATAGGTCTCCGGAAACTTTAGGTTTATTTATTAGCACACGCGTAATTTTATTCGAATTTTTGATAGCAGTAATTATAAGCACATTTCACGTGAAACATAAAACAACTGTTTCGTGATTAAGACAAATAATAATCATCATCGTTTGCTGCCTAGAGTGCCATTTAACATTAAAGTTCACAGAGGCATTCGATGTGTGCATGGATCAAAGTCATTGCGAATTAAAGACAAAAAGCATATCAATCTTAAATTGTCGTAAAATATAATTTTATTACTTACGTATTTAATTAGACGACGATGCAATGTGATGGATTTTGAGTCGAGGCAAGAGCAACAGCTTTGATAATTCACTTATCTTTGGCAATAGTCATTAACCCCCAACACTAGCAGAATAGATTGCTGTGTAAAACACATCTCTCTTCTCCTCTCTCCGTCCGTCCATCCATCCATCCCTCCCTCCAGCGCACAGGGTCCCCAGATAACCAACATCGGACTTCCATTTTCCCCCATTAATTCAAATATTAACATACATGCAGAGTCTGTCAATATCGGAGACACGAGCACCTTACGAAATGAAAGGGTGGAAAATGACCCTTATTGTCCTGATAAATGATTATATTTTTATTACAAAAGACATCCTACTTCTTGCGCATAGAAGGAGAGGGTGGACGCAATGTTTCCCCCGAGTCCTTTCACACTTTCAGATGTAATTCTGCAATAATTTACAAAATTAAGCGAGTACGCGCTAGGACTATGAGTTTGACATCGCCTCGGCTCGCTCCACGCACGCAAACCGGGTCTCGCAGTATTCAAGCAGTACACGTTGCCATAATTTAAGACGCGCATTACGCCATTATGCAGATGCCCAGGGTGTTTATTATAAGGAGCATGTAGTCTTAAAATGCCAGCACACCTTCCTGATTTGAGAGTAATCAAATTGAATCGATTTGGAGGCTTGCGTCCGGGACGTTTGGCACTGCTGTCAGAGTAATGATGGCCCAGTAAGACTTTTTTATTTATTTATTTATTTATTCTGGAAACCGATGAGCAGCGCGGATGGGTGGTCAGTCAGTGCTCTTTTGCACTCTATAAACTTGCATGGCAGTTTTTTCAGGAAATATAGTTCCCGCGCGCCGCGCCTTATTCGCGGGCTTTCATTATCATTCATTTTTGTCCCTGTCTGATGATTACTTGACACAATGCGCACTGGAAAAGCAGCAGCGGCGTCAGCAGCAGCAGCGACTCTAGTCGCGTATGCACTCACGGTCCAAGCTTAAAGCCCAGCGACAGGAAGAGTCAATCCTCTCCATGTATGGGCAAAGCCACGCCCACGTGCGCGTCATCCTCTGACAGCGTGTATCCGTGGGTCTGGAGTTTTTGGCTCCCGGGAAAGGTTCCAGTCCTGGGGGGATAGAGGGTTGAGTTTTGTATGCTTCCATCCATTCTGCAAAGACGCGCTAAAGGCCCCTCATCATCCTCTCCCGTGTCCGGGAAACACCTCCACGGTGATCATTTTACGCGTTTATTTGTCTTTTGGAGCCAGAAGTGCTGGATTCAGCAGTGTCCCGAAGCCTTTTTTGATGCTGTCGATATAGGATGCCACCAAGCTAAGAGCATCATCACCTCCATCATCATCATCATCATCAACAACAACAACAACAACAACAGAAAGCTGCAAGAAATGTTTAACTGAATTAAAACGAGTCTAATATCCCTGCTATTTGCGCGACTTGTTTCGCTTCTTCCACGGGAGGATCTCCATCTATCCAAACAAGCTGCTTGGAGAGGCTTGAGAATCTTCACGCACTGAATCGTTCATGTGGTGCCAACGCAGGACGGACTGAAGAAGGAGTCGGGACAGCTTTTTTTCTTTTCTTCTTCTTCTTCTCTTTTCGACAAATCCCAAACAAACTCTCACGGCTATCCGAAGGGGCTCTTGGAGAGACGACGCGCCCTCGCTCACACTCTCATTTCATCTCTTTGGCTGGAAGTGTGTTGCACGCGAACTGTTTTAATGTTTGGGATTCAGGAAAATATACCAAGAGGGGGGACCACTATGAAAGAGGAACCGCTGGGCAGTGGCATGAATTCGGTCCGATCGTGGATGCACACGGCTGGGGTGGTGGATGCGAACACGGCCGCCCAGAGGTACGTTTTGCCAAATCATCCGATTTTTAATGCATTCTCAGATCGACCCCTAAATCCCCAATATGCCATGTATCAATTACACTCTCCCCATGCACCTCTTCGCCGCTTTCCCCTTGTTCATTAAATCATATTACAGTTTAAGTGACAAATCAAGAATTCTCCCATGTTTTCATTCTATCTACATCTATCTATATCTCAAGTGTACGCCTGTTGTTTTAACCCACACTGGTGTCTCGTTTTTTCCCCGCAGTGGAGTTGGTCTGGCACGGGCGCACTATGAGAAACAACCGCCATCCAACCTCAGAAAATCCAATTTTTTCCACTTCGTGCTGGCGCTTTATGACAGACAGGGACAGCCAGTGGAGATCGAAAGGACAGCTTTTGTGGACTTTGTGGAAAAGGAGAAAGTAAGCGCCACTCTGGAATACTGCTTTGAATTTTCACCTTAAAACTTCCACACTTCTAGATCTTTGGAAACACGTGCGCCATTAAACCGCTTTGACGGATATTCACAGAAAACAAAAATAAATATGCATTATACACATTATTACCAGGAATTAATCTACTACATACAACCTTATAGTTGCTGGATTTTAAAAGCGTAAAGATGCCAAGGGAACATGAATACAGACAAAAGAAAAAAAAATGCATGCATTTCATAATCACACTAAAATAAAATTCTCAACAACCCAGTAATGCCAATCTGACCCCAAACAAATGCTTATTTTCAGGAACCTAACAGTGAAAAAAACTAACAATGGGATACATTACAAACTACAACTATTGTACAGCAACGGGTAAGTGTAAATTTCTCTATTCAGCAAGGATAGATTTACAAGTGTTTTATTCGCTCAATGGAGCCGTACGTTTAGTTTCCTAAAATGTAGTTCAGTTTATTCCACAAATGTAATTCTAGTAGATGCAAAACCTTCGATGGTGTTTTTTTTTTGTTCTTTTTTTTTCTGTTAGTGAATTTCAAGAATACTTTCAGATTTTTTTTTTTTCGAGGAAACTTTGTATAGTTTTTTTTTTTTTTCCACCAGACTTTTTCCACACTGAAAAACAAAAATAATTTCCCACAGGCGTCAGAACAGAACAGGATCTTTATGTTCGGTTAATCGATTCCATGACAAAACAGGTAAGAACTTTTCTTTCTCTTGCGTGTGTGTATTTGTATTTTATAATCTGTGTCATATTTAGTTGCACGTGCTTTGGTCACACTTTATATCACAATATACATGTTTCCATAGTAAGTAAATACAAAACCAGCAAATGCATCCTTTCTTCTTTATGGTTTTTATTTTTTATTTTTTTATTTTTTTTTTGAGATGCAGGGCATTTTATTGTTATTGATGCTGTAGCTCGTTATATTCACATGTGCTGTGAACACTGTAATGTCAAGCCGTGGCTGTATTTTGGGTTGCTCTGATTAATGGGGGAGGTTATTTGCCCGGATTTAATTTAATATGAATCACATTACCACATTTATTTTTTTCTTCTCGTGTAGCTGCTTGATAATTTATTGCGAATTAATGAAATTGTGGAGGGCACAAAAATATGTATATACTTTTAAAAACGCTATTTAAAATAATAATAATAAAATATAAAAATCTGAGGATAAAGGGAAGATAACCTAAAGTGTTATTACAATTTCTTTATAATTTATAGCCGATTAGTTTCTTAAGAGCCACATTATAGTCTTGCCTCGCATATGGAGCATATTTGTCAAACCCTATATTTCTGTATTGCGCTCATTAGGCTGTTTTTATTATTATTATTATTATTTCTATTTATGTGTGTTTAAATCTGAGACAATATAAAGCTCATATGCGTGTGCTTGTGAAGCAAAATGTTTTTTTTTTTAAAAATGCCAATTTATAATGCATGAAAATGCTTTGTATATGATATAAATAAATATAAAAAAACGCTTTGTTTTATCTAGCAGTGCAATATTTCCTTATCTGCCATTCAGTTACTATATTTTAAGTGTGTCATTATATCGCGCTGTCGCACTTGTAAACTCACTTTTGTTGTGCTGTAATCAGATCTGGATAAAGGCATAAAAATAAAGCTCCAGGCTTGAGACAGACACTTGAGTTCATTTTGTACTCTGATGTTCTCTGAAATCACTCTCAGCTCATTTCCATTGTCCATTTTCACCCTCTCATGGTAAAAGATCAGGGCGGATCTTTAGCTTGATTTTGAGGCTCTTGTTGTCTGTAGTTTATCCATCGTTTGGCTTCACAGGAGAGAAAATATGAAGGTTTTATCTGAGGCGCCTCTGAATGGAGCTGAACATGATCAAAGAGTCAATGGGCGCTGACCAGCCACTTTATGGTTTTCCGTATATTTTCAGTGAGAGGCAGGAAAATAAATAAGGACTCATAAAGTAATGTCTGACCCCTTCTATCTAATGCTTATTTAGTTATTTGCAGTTTCTAGATTTGGGCTAACTGTTTTAAGTTGTTTCTTTGTTAGACATTTCTTAATATAATTAATGATTAATATAAATAAATGTCATGAGAATTACAAACCAACGCTTGCGTTCAGCATGCAGCTGGCAAATTAAAATTCAAAAGTGAGCTAATTGCTACTATACTTTTTATTATACAGTTTTCATATATTTAAAGCAATTCTTTCTTTTTTCCTGCACCGTGTGTTTATTTACGCAAATTACGCATGTATATTATTATTTTTTCTAAATTCCAGTTTTATGTGTACCCAACAGTATACTTGGATTTTCATACATTTATATGCACCAATAAAATGATTACTGTGTGTATTTATTGTGAATTTTTTTTTTTTTTTTTGTGTTTTTATTTTTTGCAATGTTGTACTTTGCAAGAGCGCACTCCAACGCGTCCCACGGATCCCACGGAAGGACGCGTTGGAGTGCGCTCTTGCACAGTACATCATAACGGGAGCAGGGCAAACAGGGAGGGAGGGAGGGAGAGAGAGAGAGAGAAAGAGAGAGTGAGACAGAACGCGCAAAAAGCACCAAGGCCCGCGCGCACCTACAGCTCCCAAACGCCATCTGTTAAAGCCAATGCTCAAAAATTACTCAAGCGTACCCCCCCGACACTGCTTTTTATCTAAAGAAAAATCATTGTTAGCGGCTCAAAATAAACAACAGATTGCCCATTAGCACTCTACCCCTAAATATCTGCAGATTATAACCGCGTTGATGTGTACGGTTATGGGTATTATTTACCGCGGCCATCTGCGTCGGAGAAGCGACATCTATGTGATTTCTATTATCATTCCCCAAATAAATAGCGCAAAGATCTAAACAGAAGCATATGCGACTCTTCATTTTTGAAGTGTTATACATGTGGTATAATTTGTCATCGCAATGACCCGTCCAAGTGTTGATATTCATTTCAAACATCATATTTATTTATGCACATTAATAACACAAAGGTTATCTCTATCTAGACTGTGTGCATGTGTGTTGGTTTGCAGATAAAACATTGTTTAACAATGTATGTGGGCTAAATGAATTTTATTTATGCACATTCTCTTGACGAATTTTAAATGATGAACTTGAACTTTGTGGCATAAAAAAACCGTTACATTTGATTTTTATGTTATGTTTATGAATTTATTTTTTTTTATTTTTATTTTTTTTGCTGGAAAAATGCGGTTTTATATTTAATATTTTAAATGTTATATTGATGTGTTGTCCACTTGTTTAAAATGTCTTCACTTTGACTTTTATTTTAAGGCTATTATGGTATGAAGGGCAAGATAAAAACCCAGAAATGTGCCGAGTTCTTCTCACACACTAAATTATGTGCAGGGTAAGAAAAAACAAACTTCTTTTTCATTTTCAGATAATTATGAAACTACTACATTTGACTGCGTAATTGAACGTTTTCAGCCATAATGTCTTGTCGTGCTTTCATAAATGCGTAACGCACATGATGTAGGCCAGGATCCAGGCCTCCGAGCATCAGACTTACAGAAAATCAATGAATCCCTGAATAGATCTGCCTGGATACGCTAAAAAGAATCCAAATGTTCAGAATTGTCAGGCGGCTTATGCGTAATGATTTACGGTTCGCTTTGCGCCCTGCTCTGGCGAGTTTCACAAGTTCTACTTCAAAAGCGCACAAATTTGACCGGATCATTTGGTGACATCGGACTTATGAATGATTTCACTGGACTTTTAACACTATAGAGGATGAATTGAAATTCACACACACAGCGGTCGGTTCAGATGCATGTGTGTGTGCGCACTTGCAATTTTTTTTTTTTTTTTTTTTTTGGAAAGTGGCTTTTCATCCTCAGCATTTTAATCGTGCGCCACTCTGTCTGTTCTGATTTTTACGCACACGCCACAGATAAATCCTTATCCTGTGGTTATTTTAAAAGTAGAAAAATGACGATAAATAAAATAACTGCACTGAAAGAGAACCCGACGCTTATCGAAGCAAGCACTCAATTTTCCCACCAAATCGGAAAGGAATCAGAACCTTGAGCAAAGGTCACGCCACATGCGTTTTTGCTGAAAACGCTTCAGACGTTTAAGAGCTCATGGATTACGGAGCCATCAAGAAAGCTCCTCTCATTGCACTCTCTTGCTTGTGTCAAAACCGCACAGATGCGTTTCCTAGTCCCAAGCAGAGGTACATAGACATACCTTAATCACTTTAGCTGTCAGCTTTAAGGAGCTTTACGTGTTTTCCATACCATATGGTGTTAATTTGGCTCACTTAGACATGTAACCATTATACAAGTGGGCTTCTTTAAATTCAAGAGGCATAACATTTTTTCCCCCTCTGTAGTTTCAACATTAATTAAAGCAAGCATAATGGAAGCATCTTCAGGGCCTCAAAATGGAGGCATTGGCACATTGTAGGGAGACTGATGGAGGCTTTTTGAGCTGGTAATTAATAAGTGCCCCACAGAAATCCTGGTTGAAGGTGGCATCTTGCATCCTCTCCAGACACAACAGCTTGACAATTAGAGGTAAACAAAAGCTGGGGCTGAGAGAGAGCTTTCCCCCCTCCCAGCCTCCTGGCACCCCCCCTCTCCTCCTCTCAGCACTGAGACAAACACCAAAAACATGCTGTTTTCCCTCCTTCAGCCACAGCGCCGGGCTCCGTGTTTACCCGCCACCCGCATCTGTGAGAACTGCAGCCACCAACACCATCCGGCTCAGCCAGAACCTACGCCAAACACCTCGGCGGTTAGCTAGAAAAGAGGACGATGAGAGCGTGTCAGATAAATAAATCGAAACACACGGTGCTCGGAGATGAAAGACACATGCAAGCTGTTTGCTGATGCTCTCATATCTCATCTCATGTCTCGTTTTCTCTCTACCTGTGTTGTCTTCTCCTTAAGTCGGTTGTTGTGACAAAAAAAAAAAAAGCTGCGGAAACAGGAACGAAACACCCTCAGACCCCGTGATCATCGACAGGTAAGACTATCTGTCTGCTTCCTGCCTCTGGTCCTGTGAGCATAGGGCGCTGTGGGCCCAGCATTCTGGCCCGGGTTTGCCCCACGTTTGTTGTGCGGTGGGCCGCGCAGTTGGGTTGACATGGGGTGTCTTTAGGGACCGTGTAATTGCTGGTGAGTTGTCAGGGGAGTGCTTTCCTCGAGACTTGCAAGCAGTTCACTGCATTTAGAGAGCATTTGGCTTTAAATTCACAACTCTTTCATCGTAATTTGTTAGCAACTACTCTGCTTATCTTCTCTATAGACAATGCACTGCCTCTTCGCTGGCTTTGTGGCACGACTGTGTGCTGGAGCAGAGCAGTAATGTTGCATCTCCAAACGTGCATGTTCGAGGGAAAAAGGCATCTTTACGTTGTGCTCTGTAGTGCTGCCGGTGGGGACATGAGTAATGTTTCTGGGCTGGCTGTTGGCGGTTGCATGTTGATCACATTAGGGAAAGCGTGTTCAAACACACCGGCTCCCACCGACTGGGTAATTGACGTTCGCTCTTTCTTTCTATCTTTCTTTTTTTTTGCAGCTTATGTTTCTCTTTGTGAGTCTGGCTCAAGGTTACACTTACTCTGCGAGACTTACACTTCTTCTTTTTTGTCCAATTATCCCTGTGGTGGCAGCACGTACGTGGATTACGGCAGGGCAGGTCTCGGACTCGCGGGCTGAAACGGTAAATGTGACAGGGAGCACTGGCTGCTGGAGTCCGGGCCTCCTGGAGATTAGTGAGCTAGAACAAGGCCTACCTTGCTTCCCCAGTTTCCATCTGCTGTAAAGAGCCATGAATAACCAGCAAGCAGTGCCAGCGGCAAGAGTCTCTCTTTCTTGTTTTCTCACTTAGCTGTTGCAGAGTTATCTCCCGATCAGGAACTTGTCTGTCCACTGAGTGGGAAATTAGATTGGAGGGTGAGATGATGGGTAAAGTCCGGGAACGAAATATGCGCCACCAGTGGATAGCAATGCTATGTTTGACTTGCTGAAATAGCTGTTTGCTTAGCGGGGAATGTTTGGTATCTGACAGAGGGAACATCTCTCTTATTAGTAATCAATAATCGCAGTGACCAGTTGTCGCTGTCACTCACTGTACATAAAGTGTGTGAAGCATCGGAAAAAAGGACTCATGCCCTGTGTGTAGAAATTGTGGCGTGTTTGCGTGCTTGGAGGTCTGAGCGTTTCCCGCTCTCACGTCATGTGGTCGTAATGTGGAAACCCTACCGTACTACACAATAATGTGAGTGAATTAGTTCATGTGGGGAGAGGCTGTTTGGATTCAGATGGATTTTTTGTTTTTTTTTTTTTTTGTTTGAAAAAGAGAAATCATATTTGATTAGAGTTTTGGTGTTAACATGTTGCTAATTCTGCATTGCTATAATGAGCATAAAATGATTGGATTTGGATGAATTTTTTATTTATTTATTACATTCTGAGATTTTCTCACCCATGAATAAGCAATGATGCCTTACAATTTGGCTAAAATGTGGTGTCTTATGAGGTAGCATAAATGCTAAATATTAATTCACATTAGCATAATGATGTAATTGCCTTAAAATGTTACCTGTGTAGGCGGCTCACTAGGTTTTGGCACAGAGCCCCTGTTTATCCTTTTTGAGGGGAATAGGAATTCCTTACATCTTCTTCGGTAAGCACTCTCAAAGAATGTGAATCAATCCCAGTAACCTTGGTTATCTTTGCATTAAATGATTAGCTTGTTTAAACAGACGTTCTGAAGAGCTCTGACAGTGTGCGAACAGTAATTAGTTACAGGACCAACATTCATGCACTCACTGTAACTCAACCGCAGGAGAAAGAAAAGCTAGTGGGGCGCGAGAGAGAGAAAAAAAAGAGGAGTCCCAGCGAGGGAGGAGGAGGAGGAGGATTTGTTTTGGTTTTCTGAACAGAAGATAAAACACACATCACTTCCTCTTAGCAGATCCTGAAAAGCATCTCAGGCAGTCAGAGTTGATTCTCCCCACCAGCCGTGGCTTATACAATGTATTTACCTTTAAAAAAAGAAAAAAAAAACATGAACACTTTACAACAGAGTTTCACTGATATTTACTGCACTGACTCTTCCCATAAATTGCTGGGCTTTGTGTTGTGGCTAAATAGAGGTGGATGGATCAGATGTCTTGGCGCTTTGGTGCTTCAATCTGGTGAACAATATGTGTAACACTAGTAAAAGAGGAAAAGGAGAAACAGCCCAAAGAAGTTCTGATACTCGGCAAAAAAAAAGGAGGATATTGTGGTAGGTTTTGAAACGGCGGAATAAAAAAGCTCACATTTTGATTGTGAGGCATCTGAAAGACTCGAGAGGATCGTTTTCATAGAGGGGGCGATCTGTTCTGGTCGGATCACAAAAGCAGATGTGCTTCATTAGCCGACTACATTGTCTGCATATCACAACTGTGAACAGATGATTTTATCCAACGATCAGAGAACAAGGCGGCCAAGAGAGCCCGGAACGCACGGTAACAAGAACGTTCGTGCAGGTGGGGTGTATGATATAAAGCTAATTTGTAATCACAAAACCAATCCTGTGGGGTAATGTCTTGTTAGGTCCGTCTTTTTTCCTTGTCTCTGAGGAAAAAGTGAAACATTACAGTACACCTGGGAGTTTTATGCATAGCTAAGATACATGCATGCTCAGTCACCAAGCATTTGCGTGCACAGGAAGTAGAGCCAAAGTGCAATTGTGTGAGGGTCGACTGCATTATTATCAAAACATTTTACTGGGTTGGACTTGGGATAGATAAATAGATAGACAAAAAGAGGAAGAGAATGTTCTGCTAAACAGGGCTATGGTGACCAGAAGATCTGGTGATCCATTATCAATAACGTTTTCAGCCACATTCTCCCAGATGGCACATGGGACAGGCATACTGCTCGTTGGCACAGGCTTGGACAATAACTGGCACCCGCTCGCTTCTGGCATTTTCAATGGAGTTTTTAGGAGACTTATCATTCCAAATGTGTCCTATTTTCCTGTAGTCAAGCCAGACATCTGTTTATACTATTTCTCTTGGACTTTGGTGCAGCTTTAGGTTCTTCACGAGGAGAAGAAAAAAAAAAAAAAACGAGAAAAACTTGGTTGTATTTCACAGCTGTTACAAAATTTCAACCTCAACGGGTCTTTAAATATTTCACAACCCGACCCTGCTTTGCCATGGATTATTCATTGGTATTTTTTGAAAGATAGATTGAGCCTCAGAAATGAGGGGTTCTGTGGCTAGACTCGAACTGTTGTGGGTGATGTCTTGAACGCACATGTCAAGTGTGAGCCCGGGAACATATCGGTCCTAGAACTAATAATACCCTTCCGACTCAAGAGCGATCAGGGTTTTCCTAGCCAACTGTTCTCTCTTTCACTTCCTTTCAGAAAGGTCAAGACATGCTGACCTCTGACAGCCAACCCCCTCCCTCGACTGAATAATTAATGAGATTGACTTATTTATTTTTTTGTCAGAGTACACAGTTGTGTAGCAGGACGGTTTATGTAGCTCATTTCGCTGAGGCTTCTGCACCTGTTCGGGCCGTGTGGTATTTGGGTCCCGATGCTGATTTAGCTAAACATTCATTAATTTTTCGTATCAGAGGACCTTTCCAGAAGGGATTACGCTTGGTTATTGCCTAGGTCTTCCTTGAGCCATATGCCGGGTAAAAAAATTGTGTTCGAACTCTGCCTGTAAAAAACCAACACAGATCGTTCTTTCTTCCGTTTTTTTTTTTTTGCCCTTTTGTTTGTATCTTCTCTGACCAGGCTACTTAAAAAGACCTCCTCCCTCTCATCCATGCACAGGCCTGCTCTCAGAGCTGAGCAAATGCCAGCATTTAGAAGGTCAGAGCTTTTGTTGGAAAAGCGCTATGTAAATTAGCACCAGCAAAAGGGACATTAAACAAAATTCAATTCATTGTCTCCCTTAATGTCATTTACATTTTTGGCTCGGGCCCGTCCTGTCGAGGATAATTTTGGAGATGATTTTAATTACATATCAGTGCTGGACACAGAGGGCTGTCTGGAGCGAGACACATTTTGGATCACCTGTAAAGAGAGGTTTATTTACCAATGCACTTGAATGGCAGGTTTTCACAGGCGCGTGCGTACCGTAATTAAGCCCATGTTAAGAGTTAATTCCTCTGCCTGTTTTTTCCTCCAAAGAAAGACCTGTTTTACCCACCTTGTGCAGATTTCTGTGGCTTTAATCCTTGTTTATTAGCTTTGAAACCTTCTATGCACTCTTAAACATAGACAAAATTCACATTTAGTGGATTTAATGAACCAAACTGAGCTGTCTTTTTCAACATATCAGTTCTCAGAACAATGTGCAAAAGTTGTACATTTAGGGGTACAAACCACAGTACCCTTAAAGAATATCTCTGTACCTTATTTACAGCCAAAAGTTGCATAGTATTAGCTTAAGGCTTTGCATTACTACTCTAAGGTCCTATGCACATTTGAGAGGTAGATAAGGTACTAAGTTGTCTTTTTAAGGGTACTCCCCCAGTGACAAACTGTGGTAGCCCTAAAGGTACAATTTTTCAGATTTCTCTGATAGTATCCAAATTGTTGTCCAATCACATGCTCTATAAAATGAGAATGCCCCTCCCCCTGATGTCACATGACTCTGGCTAATATAGCAAGTAGCAAATCACACTGTGACATAAAATTAAGGACTGCTCAAATAAAAGTACAATCCCCCTGGTATGTCCCACCCAAACTTCCTGTTTAATAGGAAAAAATACCATGCAGGATTTGTGAAACAGAGCGGTACGGTAGAGGGCACTTGAACTGCTGCTTTTGCCTCCAGCCACGAGAGTAATATTTTTATTTATTTATATCTTTATCCTTTTCCAGGTGACATTCAACAGACTGACTGTGTGTGTATGAATGTTTTATTCGAAAAGTCCTTGTATCTCCGGTAGAGCCACAGCAGGCTTGGAGGATGCGTATGCACGTATATATGTGTGTTTATGTTCACAGAGACACACGTGTGAGAGGAGGAGAGCGCCGGAGCTCCATTAGACCTGATTAATGAGGTTGCAGACAGCAAATATATCTCTGGCCAGGTAACAGCCTCATTGCTGCAGGTACACAGGTGTGCGCAGCAACTCCTTATTTATGAGACAGTCAGCAAACCTCTGCTAACATCAGTGAGAGAGAGAGAGAGAGAGAGAGAGAGAGCTTTTTCCTTCAATGAGCAAGTCCAGTTGTGGCCAAAGTGAAAGTAGAGTGTAGATCTCACCTACGGGATGAAAATTAACACCAGAATAGTGTACATGCTGTCACACAGTGCTATACTAGGTTGCTTGCAAGTGTACTGCTTTGGTGTAGGTTGTGTAAAAGGTGTCTGGCACAGGTTTTAAGTGTACAATTGCTAGTTAGATGCGCTCTTTCCTATGTGTAGGGCATCAGTTAAAGGTGCGGTGTTATTTTTGTGCCTCTAGAGGCAGTGAAGTGTATTGCAAAAATAATGACTGTATTCAAACAAGTTTTAAAGACACCCCCCTATCTGCCATAGATGGATAAAAAAAAAACAGTAATGTTTTTGGTTGGCGGTTTTGTCTTACTTGGACAAACTGCTTGCAATTTGAGTCTGGCACAATTTTATTATGTGCAATAAATTAAATGTAAACTTTTCTTTCAATCGATAAAACAGTTAAGCATTTAATTATTAATCCATCTTGCATTAATAAATTGAGGATTTTGTAAAAAAAAAAAAAAAGGAGAATAGGGCAATTGTTTTTTAGTATGCAAATTATTAATCATTAGCATACTTAAGGTTCTCCTTATGCTGGCTTTTGTTTTGAAATGTAGACCAAAATCTTTTGTAAATATTTGTTAATTGCGCTTTTGTCTCGTCAACCATAATGATATACAACAAAAAATGCCTTTGCGTGCAGTGTGGATGACACTGTCACCTTGAAAACTCTTCAGAAACGACTACACTTCTAGTTATGAACTATGACTTCTGTCTCACTAGAGGGATCAAGAGAGTGGTGGGAGTGAGGTCTAACTGTGAGTGAGTGAGAACAGCTGGCTCTTTCTAACAAAAGTGAATAACTGACAGTTGTCTGTAAGAGGTGATTAATGAAGATTGCCACCTTTTATGCGATGAACTGAAGGGATGCCAGATCTACAGGAGGGAAGAAGCAGAGAGCTTAACCTGCCCTTGGCAGCTAGCACTCAACTCGCACTCACACAGAAAATGAGAAACAGCCTCTGCGGTCAAAAAGCCAAACCTTAGCGCTGCCACACATTGCTCACACATAGAAGTGGGTCAAGGCCTAGCAGATGTCCGACAGCACACAACTCAAGAGCAGGCTTCTCCACAACTATGTCCTCTACGGACAGAGGTAAACACTTTCATATCTGAAAAAAATATTCGTTGCTGCTCAAACCCAACTGGGTTTTCAGCCTGATTTCAACAGGAAAAAAGTTCCTAAGGTTTTTTTTTTTTTTTTTTTTTTTTTTATAACTTTGTATGAAACCTCCTAAAAACCATAAAGCCAACTCTCAATTTGTTTTTCTTCCTTCAAGATGTCATAACATTTTTGCTGCATATTTAAAAAAAAAAAAAAAAAAAAAAAAAAAAAACATTCTGTCATGCTTTTTTTCATGCTCTTTTTCCTGTGACATGATTTTGCACTTTTGCATTCAGGTTTGTTGGCTTTTAACACCCATAAAATGGTGTCTGAAAGGAGGATGGACGTTTATTTTTAAAATCATGAAGGCTTAAGAAAGATCAATGATCTTGATTTAGCTGCTACATGCTATTAGTACTGCCAATGGCAATGTGTGCTTTTCTTTCTTTTTTTCATGCCACGTGGGTCTGTGTGTGAGGATTGAAGAGGGAAGGGGGAAATGGCTCTAGCATGTGAAGACAGGAGGGAACCCTGCACTGTGTTGTTGTAAGACATGCTGCATGGGCCCCTGTAACCGGAAGACGCTGGCTCCGAGGAGTCTATAGTGACAGATGAAATCCACACACACTCTTAGTGGTGAGAAAGCAGCGGATGTAAAAGTAGAAGAGAAATGTGAAAATGAAGTTTTACTACAAACAACCAGCATGAGTGCGTATGTGTGTGTGTGCATGTGTCTGGTGGAGATATTGAGAGTCTAATCAGGACTCTGTGGAGGGGACATATGTGCCTTAAAAAGCCCCTTTTATTTGATTGAGCGCACAAAAAGCAACGACACTGCCCCCTTTTGTTGGGCTATGTGAAAACCCCCGCTGAGTGTGTCAACACGCACACACACACACACATGCATATACACGCATGGATTCACATGCAACAAATACTCAAGTGCAAAAAGCACAATTATCGTCAGACACATAAAAATGTGATTCCACACACACGCAAGCATGCAGACGTGCACAAAAACTCACCCCGGGCAGTTGGAGAGGGTGTGCTGTCACACAATAGCTCGGCGCGGGTGCACGTTCCTTTTGAATAACAAACCGGGAAATTGAATCAGTTGTGGTTTAGGGAGGACTGACTGGAACTGCTATGTCCGAAGTTCATGACGCTTCCATCCGTGAATGCGGCCAACGTGTCCCATTTTCCACAGCTCAACCTGTTTTGCTCTAACTTCACACCATGGATGGATTCAAAACAGATCTGCTTCACGCGCACATAGCTAACAATGCTTTAAATCAAAAGTTTATTTTTATTTTGACTACTTCTGCAGTTGTTTCTAGTTCCCGGGCGCTCGGCGCAAAGCAGAATGTTTTTATTGCTAAATTAAAAAAAATTGACGTGTTTGGTTTCCTTTCGGGCCACATTGTCTATTTTACATGTGCGTGTTTAGGTGCTTACTTGATTGGGTGTCCTGTTTGATCTGGTCAACCACTATGTCAGTGTGTGTTTTAGGCTGTTAAAAAAGCATGATAACTGGCTTTTGGTTTTGCACGGTAGATGTTGGCTCAGTAGATCCGTACAGTTTCTCGTTTTCTTATTCGCAAATACACACCCACAACATTTGTTTTGCCATTAGGAGCAGTTTGGAAATCAGATCAGGGTGTGTGAGTGTGTGCCGTCTCTCTTGGAAGAAATATCCGTTTCTTGTCCCTACGATCTCTCTCTCTTTTCAAAAAACACAAAGCTCCATGTCTTTTCTCTCTTTTTAAACCACCCCCTCCCAGCCACCCACCCACCCACCCACCCAACCTCCATTCCATTTTTCCGAATGTGGCAATCTGTCGTGTGACACTGCTGAGATTATTAGGTTAGGAAACAGTGTGAGGATGTATTGGACATGGTGCTGGTCGCGCCAATTTTGAGTGGGTCGCAGGACAGTGATCTGGACATTGGGCACACGCCATCAGGCATCTCTCTGTGAGAGGCACTGGGCCGTGGCCGTCGCCTTTCCCATGGGCTCCAGGATCGGGAGGGCGCCCATCAGCTCTGAAACCTTCAAAAAAAAAAAAAACTGCACAGCAAATAACTATCATTTATTAACAGCTGAACAAGTAATCTCTAAATATAGGCCTATTCTCTGTCAAAGAATTATCGGCTACTGGTCCCTTCTGCGGATAACAAAAGCATGTTTTCGAATCTCACATGAACATTTGGATGGTAGATTGGCGCTCACTTGCACTGGAGGACGTAATATGTGTGCTGCACTTGTCTTTTATACTGCCCTTTGTGAAAGTCCGGAATTACATTTAGGCGAATAAGGAAATCAAGAAACATTCAAAACCCACGCAAGTCCGCAGTGAGCGTGTAGTTGAAAAGGTTTTAGGCCGCCCATTTCCATACACTGGCTCAAGGCTATTTATCAATTATAAGTTTGCGTCTCTGCTTAAGTTTCCGCAAAACACCTTCATTATAATCCAGTCCTAGCAATTACAGCCTCAAGAACCACTTCTGACATCCAGCACCACATCATCAGCCGCTTACTCGGTCTTCAAAGCTGCCGCTAATTTACATTGTTTTAAATATGGGGTGCGAGTGCTGATTGATTGTTGTTGCTGTAGGTCGACTTGATAGAATATCATTAGGCATGCTAAATATTTGTTTTACTCTTAAATTGTTTGCACGCACAAGGCAAGGCTGTTTAGCTGCTCGATCGTATGTTGTAATGCAGGATAAATCAAACTTTGAGATAAATCTTGGTTTGTGTCTTATTGCTGACAGATGCCGCAAGCATTTTTAATTTGCATATGCGTTAAAAAGTCATTATGAAGTCTCGCTTGTTCCTTTCTTTAGCATTTCTGCAACTAAATGCTAGCAAAATATGGTAAAACCATAGTATTCCTTGAGTATGTATGCATGCAACATCAAGGCCTCGCTCTCTGTGTAAAACACTAAGCAGTCGCTGCATAATTGTCCTCTTGTGAAGAATGCACAATAGCGCCAGGATGATGAATCGATGGCAGATTGGACGTGTGGTTTTAACTGTCATGTCCCTCAGATAAGGGGCTGCTCAGGGATTGCTCATTCTCACTGCTAGCCTGCTAGCTTGCCAGTTTATTAGCGCAAATCCCAAATGTTTAGTAAACTCATTAGGCTCCATCTAATGCTAATTTATCATCATAGATGGACCACAAGAGGAGCGGGACACTGGGGCGGCCGGGCCAGGGCTTTGACCGCTGGCTGATCAATCAGTGCTATAGGGGCTAGCATGTTTCATTAGATCCACTAGAGTCGGATGAGTTTTATGGATTTCACTCCTGAAAGTGGGATTTCAGGGGGCTTAGCAAAAGTGGTGGTGGCTGACAACACTTATCTACAGGAATACATGACAGGGTTTTCATTTGAGAGCTTGCTATTTCATCGGCCGCAGATAGATAAGGCAGCTTTTTAAAGACAAGGGGCAGCATTTAGGACGAGAAGAGAATATTGCGGGTTATACAGTAGTGGAAAAAAAAGTGCCGGGTAAGTTTTTCTTCTCTGTCTAAAATAACTGGCCTCTTTGTAGCGCGAGATGTCTGTCTGTGCAAATCAGCTGGACTTAATTCAGAAAATGATGTGCTCCTTCTGAGCTTCTGGCTCGGAAAGCGTTTATTCGGAACTTGAGAACTTCAGTGATCTGTCCGGTCTATCTGGAAATCAATCATTTAAGAAGGAGACAAAAAAGGATCGCGGGCGGTTCTCGATAGGCGCCCACACACATCGGGGGGGGGTCAGAGCTGAGACAAGCATATAGGTATTTGTCCTTGTCTTTTTATTTTGTCGCTAGTCTTTTAGCGGGACAGCTTGTTATATCTTTCTTCTCGTGGAAATTTGAAAAACCGCCTTTCAAAATAAATAAAAATTATAACAAAAAAACACTAAGGTGGTGAATTATATTAACCTGCCAAGACTGGTGGATTAATAAAATATGACAGGCGTTGTCTGCGACGCTGGGGGAAACGGAGTTGTGTTGTGGACATTCACCTGACTTTGCGATGTTCTCCTGTCTGCTTAGCTCATGAGTTCCAGATTTAAAACCCCCATGCCTTTGGCCCACCCAATTGAAATCATTCAGACCACGTCACAGCTTCTGCTTGTATTGATCCCTATTTAACCTCAAGGCTGGACCTTCCTATTGGATTGATATGGATTAACTTATAAAACTGCTGGCTGGCGTACTGTTCCAGAGGACCCACCTACTCAATATGCTGAATGAAAAAGTATCGTTCCTCTGCCTTCAATGACGAGAAAAGGAAAACATTAGCACATGTAAAAACAACAGGCAGAGCTCTGGGCTTATGTAGGAGTTGGCAGACGGGATAGGCCATTCCTTTTTATTATTCTTATTATTATTATTATTATTAGAGTTGTTTTTGTATTTTTATTTTTATTGTTATAGTATTGTTTTGTTTTTTTTGGCACACACATTTTTATATAGATGTATATGACAAGAATACCCGACAGCAATATGGAATGGTCCTGAATTCTAGCAGGGTGGGCAATAAAACAACATGTTTTGAAAGTGATTTAATGTCAGGGGGGTGGGTTATTAATTGCTTTTCAATGATTATCCCCTCTTTCTATGCCATGTTAGTTTTTTAAATAGCAGTAAAGGCACTAAAAATAAACAAGATTTAAAAGATGACCATAAAACATGCCACTACTTTTGGGCCTCTTGGGTGGGTGTCCAATGTGTGTGCAAATCCCAGCACCAAACCCAATGATTACTAGGTATAGTATGCATGGACAGTTTGTATAATAACAAATAATCTACTTCCCAGATAAGCTTGTGATTGAGTGAATCTTATACAACCTGCGTTCAGTCACAGATTCATGATTGCACGTGTAGGCAGTCCTCCTCAATCGTCAGAGCTCGTCTTGTCCTGAATTGGGACCGTCCTCCAGTTCCTCCAGCTCGTACGAGTCCTGGCTGGATCTACTCTCTCCCTAATCTCTGTGTTGAGAGCCAGAGGAGGCTCTGCATCGGTAAGAAATTACCCTCAATCTTCCACAATCCAGGCAGTTTTACACGTCTGTAGAATGACAGAGGAAACCACTGGCCTCAGTAGGGTGCAGATTTTTTAAGGGATGTATTGGTAAAAAAAGGCATTCTTCTGCCAGACCTTACAGGATTACTCAGGGGGAACTGACAACACAACACACACATCACACACACACACCACAGTGCTCTGCGTCCACCCCACATTCTGATGCAAGAACATTGCGAACCTGAATAATAGCTAGATTATTTAGTTTAACTTACATTGGCTTGCTCGCAAACTCAGCTGTTAGTCCCACTTTGGTTTTTATGGGGAAAAAAATAATAGTGATCAATTGTTCTTTTAGGAAAAAAAAAATAAAAAAAATAACATTCTTGGCATAAAGCGCCCACTGAATCCCACCGCTTGGCTGTAAATATGTGGTGTTGCTGCACTGATTTTTGCTATGCCAAGGCTGTTATGAGCATTTTGCAATGATCTCTTCGACCCCAAAACATTTTGAATGTAGCACAAAACATGGTTTTTGAAAGATCGACCCTGGTCTAGGGTTATTATTGGTGTTTTTTATTTTTTTTTTGTATTTTATTATTATATTACTCATCATATTATTATTTATCAGTGGATTAACAAAAACTGTATTATTATTTATTACAAGTATGTTAATTAATTGTTTCATATCTATTGAGGGCCGGGCGGGGGCTCATCGATCAATCATCTGAATCTATCCCAATCTATCGATCTATCTATCTATCTATCTATCTATCTATCTATCTATCTATCCTATCTATCTATCTTCACCAATTTATTGCAAAAAAAAAGCTAATTTTTCTATTGTTGCATATACAGACTAGTATATAATTTGCAGATGCCACTTGTATCAGATAATATTATATATATATGATATTAGCTATATATATATTATATATATTATATATATATATATAAAGATTACTATATAATAGTGCATCTGCCAAATTATATACTTAAATGTATTATAACATTAAAAAATTTATTTTACATATAATAATTCTTATAATATTAGATGTATATGGGATTATTTATTTATGGTCTCTTACAGTATAAATTGCAAACACATCGTAACAGTACAGAAATAATGCATCACCTGTAGTTTTCGGGCTTGACTTAGCAAAGATAAATATCTGACACTCTTACAATGAAAGACGACGAGGCACGCACAACACACAATCTGGCAGTCTATTTGTCTCTGATAGGGCAAAATCCAATTGATTGGTTCCTTAAGTGTGTGATTAAGGTGGTGGGCTGAAACAGGCTTGTTCCCCTCATTGAGTGTTTGTTGATTATTTACCTTCCAGCTGGACATAATGAAGAGCAGCCAATCAGAGCGTTCGCTCTGCCCTCCAGCGTCGGGTCTCTTGTTTGGGTCTACTGTATTGGTTTGCTTTCCTTAGCCAGCAGTCCCCTAAACCAAACTAATCACCACTTGAGTGGGTAGAACTGAAGGACAAATGACACTCGGTTTGTGTTAGAATCCTCCAGGCACAAACTTGCTTGTCCAAAGAGTAAGACCAGGGGGAGAAAAAAAGGGAAAAGAAAATCATTCTCAGGGAGGGTGGGGTGGCAAAGCCCACTTCAGATATTCACTGTGTGTAATGTGAGATTGTCACCGAGCCTTTAGCTCTTTTGTGAGGGGGTTTAGATGGAGATCATTGAGTAAAGGCACCAGGATGCTTGCGCTGAGAAGCAAGAATTAGCGCATTCACGTTTGTTACCTTGTATATCGTTTAACGTTATCAAACAGAATCAGCCGTTACGGCACTCAAAGGTTTTGGCTGCCAAATGCCAAGTAGTTGAGATCGAGTAAGTCTGGAACCTTATATCTGTTCGCGGGCTTCATCGGATCTTCCTGATTTCGAGGCAATATCTCAAAGCATGACTTAAGATTGCTGGAGGGACGGATAGACCACTCAGTAATCAGAGCCAGCTGCTATGGATGCCTCTGTCTCCGTTCCTCCATCTGGCCAACACGATGGGCAGAGCATGCTTTTGAAACGAGCGTCGCGCCAGCAAAAACAACAATGTAAACAGATTAGCCAGTTTTTTATCCACACAAGCTAAGTCAGGTAGGATATGCATTAATGCTGTTCCATTTATATACCTGCATAATAGATAATATAAAAATTATGTTGGGAGGTTTTGGGTTTTTAATGTTTTCTGCGACTGAACTCTCTTATGCTTACCAAGGTTGCAATTTTTTACATCAAAATATATCAGTAAAAACACAGTTAAATATTGTTAACTATTATTACAATTTAAAATATCTGTTTTCTATTTTAATATAATTTTAAAAAGTAATTTATGCTTGCGTATTGCCAAAGCTGCATTTTCAGAATCATTACTCCAGGCTTCAGTGTCACATGATCCTGTCAGAAACCATTCTTATATGTCGACTTTTTCTGCTCAAAGAAAACATTTTCTTATTGTTATCAATGTTTTTAAAACAGCTCTAAAAACAGAAACAAAACAGTAGTTTTGTTGATGAAAACTATAGTAAATATTTTTGGGATTCTTCTATACTGTCTCTTTCGATACATTTGGATGCGAGTCACTTGCAGACCTCTCTCCTCCTAAAAGTATTAATTTTTTAAAAATGTTCTGTAATTGTTCGCTAAACTGGCTTCATATTACTGACTAATTGATGCATCTTATTTGATAAATGGATGTTGATCATTAAGCGTAGGGGCACATCTCCCTTTGTATCACCAAATTCTGGCTAAATTTAATTTCTTGGTTGCGTTTTCTAATGAGAAGACTTTTACAATTAAAAGTTTGTGCTTTTCTGAGTTGAAGGAACACAGCATTAGTTGCGCTCACAACAAACAAACATGTTTCAGAACGATGACGTTTTCTAGGTCTTTTTTTTAATACCGTAATCATTCCATAATTCAGTGCAAAGTGATAGTGAGGAGAAGTGCCAATGGATTGTGTGTTGTTGACAAGACGTTGCTAAGCAGAAGAAACGGTGGGGGGAGAGGACGTTGTCCTGGGCAAGTTTTCCCGTGAGTCAAGTAAGGCTTAATTCGGCCGCTGTGGGAGGGAGGAGAGAGGGGAAAAGAGGGAAAGCAGTGTGATCTTAAAGAAAGACTTATGGACATTCTCTCCTCAAAGTGTTCTGGCCTCGTGCAGTCACCGCCCCGCCTCTTACTTCCTGCTGTTAAAGTGGCCAATCCTGACAACCTGCATCACAATCCAGACAGCTCCTCAACACACCACACATTCACGTCCCTCAACAGGTTATCTTTACGACCCCTCTAACAGGCTTATATAATGGAGACCACTTCACCTTCGCTCCTGTTGAGCCGAACACTTAATTGTAATTGCCTCGAAGGAAAACAAGTCGGCTCCTCACAGGTCTTGCCGATCCTGCCGTCACCAAACGCTGCGCCGCTCCGTTTGACGTTTGAAAGGACACCATGAACACACTTGACTTGCCTTTTTACACCTTACGGGTCTCTCCATCTGGGATTGATAATGATGCTTAGCTAAACAACAAACTGCGCGCCCCCAAGTCCAAATTTTGCAGTCTCGCCATTAACCGCTACGCCCGAAACGGTTTTATTAGCTTCATGCGGTAGCGAGTCTAGAGTCCACGCTTTCCTGCATGTTAGCAATTCCCGATTTCAAGCACACAATCTTGGAAAGAGTTTTCCCAGTTGACGCGTGTTGTACAGGGGTCTTTCACCGGCGAGCAGCGAAGTTATTTGAAAGCATCAGTTACACGTGTCGATTGTGGTATAATTAAACCGTAACACACAGTCAGATCCAACCATGGTGCTGCACACACACACACATCACTCTCTCTCTCTCGCTCACAGCTGGCACTGTTGTTAAATATCGTCTCTTTAAACATACAGAAAATAATAATGTTAGGCCAAGGGAACTGTGGTTATTTGTTTCACGAAGGAAGTTATTAGCTCATATCCAAACCTTTAATAAGAGTCACACGTCACATCCATTTAAAGGTGACGCGTGTCCTTAGCAATTTTTTAGGTTGTGTTAACCTGTTTACCCTTTTTTTTTCCCCGTTCGTGGGCAGCACAGTTTCTCTCTCACAGATGACAGCAAATTTAGTATGAGGCCACCTTGTGGCATGGCAGCGCTGACTGAAATGATGTAACAAAGGCCCTCATTTTGCAAGAGGTCAGGTTTACCTCCTGCAAGTGAGTTTGTTGTTATATTGAATCTACTTGTGCCAATTTGTGTGTGCATGTGCAATCACGATGCGACTCAGCTAGGGGCGAGTTCCATCATCTTCACTTTACTCGCTCGTATGTGCGGCAATTGCCAGGACGGTCCCACAATACACTGTACGTGTGTGTGTTTGCGTTGAAATGTGTCGTCGTGTGTTCCTCCACAATTTGACCGCGCGCGCCCTCAGTCGGATTAAGCCGGCGCATGAGATGTTTAATCACCTTTCTTCTGCTATCTCGAAACAACAACCGGGCGCCAGTCTCAGCCTCAAGTCTATACTATATTTATGATAATTTTGTTGTTTTTTCTTTCCTTCTCTCTCTTTCTCTCTCTCTCTCTCTCTCCTCTCTCTCTCTCTCTCTCTCTTTCTTTATTATGAAATCACCCTGACTGTCTGAAGGATGTAATCCTGTCCGATTAGCGTGAGCTGTGTGTCCATTGAAGGGTGAAAGGCATCAGAACCATGTGTGGTTTTCACAGGCACCGAGTGAAATTGAAAAGGGGAGATGAGTCTGAAATGCTTCATGGATTTCCGTCACTACCAGATCACACCAGATAACATAGACCCGGTCCCGGATATCAATTCCCCGCCATAAACAATTTTCCTGCTCTGTTATATTAGAGGACACACGTACTATCCCTCGAATTTAAGCAGTGGTACACGGTATGATGTATGGTGCTTAGTGCTGGCAAACACATTATATGGGTTTGAACAGTGTGTGGAATTTAAGTAGACTCTTTTTCTTTCGTTTACACAACGCGAATCAATCCGATTTATCATCTAAAGTGATTAATGAGGCGAAATGGCCGAGTGCTGACTCAATCATTTTTTTTTTTTTTTTAGATTAGATAAATGTCACCACTTGTAGCTGTGGTGTAAGTTCTTGTTTGCGTTTGTTTTCCAGTCACTGGCATTGAGAATAATAAAATGCTTTCAATCACTGTTTCAAAGAATGCAGAAGTAATTGCGTTAGTTGATTTTCGTGCTCATATAAAATCTTGAGTGTGTAAGCGATTGAAAAAAGCTGACATTTGATGGCGATATATGTGGCTTTTTTTTTGGGATTGTCGGCATTTGGCTGAGTATAAATGATTACGGCAAGATTTGAAACTGATAATTCAGTCAGATTTTCAATCAGTGCTGATAGATAAAACATTTTCTCCCTTTCAGGAGTTTTGGATGGGAAAACAACCAAAAAAAGTAAATGCAATTATTTGTATTCCTATTTAAATAATTAGTTTTTAGATTTTATTTGTCTCTAGCAATGAAAATATGAGAACTATCCTATCAGCCGTCTGATGAGTAATCAATTAATAGTTGCGATCTTTTCAGATTTTTTCTTTTAAAACATTTCCAATAAGTATTAAACAACATTTTTATTTTTTTTAGGAGTTTTGGAATAAAAATTGGTTAATAATGGTCTGAGATTTTATTGCACTAGCAATTAATAATGTATTAGTCCTAAATTTGGCCGTGTTGGAGATTATTATATACAGCTGATAGCAGTTCATCTATTAATTAATTACGATTTTCAGGATTCTTTTAAAACATTTTCAGTTAGGAATAAAAAAAAATCTAACATTGTTTACTAGTGAGACTTTCAATAATTGTTTCAAATTGCTAGAAATCATTATTTGACAAAATTTACCTTTTTTTGAGATTATCGTTATTGTAGTCATTCCCATTTTCAAATTCCCAACATTTCCCATACTAGTATTTACAAAAAACAAATAATAATAATTTCTTATGGCAAAGATTCATAATATTTTAATATTTTCCTTAACGAAATCAGCTGATCAGTTTTTGTTGTTAAATTTTGATGATATACATTTTTGACTATTCCAAAAGTATTTAGTTACTTATCTGTGCATTTCATATGGAAATTTTGTGCATTGCATGAGCTGCCATGCTCTGTTTTGAACTTCACACTGATCAACTGAACCCCATTTTGTTCAACCACAAGTTTAGCCGCTAGAAAATACGAAAGGAAAGCGCAAAACAAATGTTATGTTTTTCACGGATGTGTAAGGGCCACCCCGCAGTGCTGCTGCTGTTGAAGCCCCAGTGTTTGACTGGAGAAAAATGAGATGACCACAGGCTGACGGAGGGCTGATGTCTAAGCAGAGAGCAGACAGGCAGCTCGCGGGGGTGACGGGGCGGGAGAGAGGGGTCGAGGTTTAGTCCTCCACCAGCGCTGAGAGAAAGTGAAAGGGGAAGAGAGGGGGAGGGCAGGGCAATCTATCATTAGTGACCGAATCAGACAGGGTAGCGGCCTGTGAGAAGCTTAAGAGAATCTCCCTTCCCAAACACACACACAGACAGACATTGGGGGGAGAAGAGAGCAGGAGGAGGAGGAGGAGGAGAAGAGAAGAGAAACAAGAGTACGAGGAGCACACCAAACTCGCTTCTCAAAACCCGAACAAATGGGCTTTACTCGACTTGCGGCCACTATATATTGTACGTCACTGATTAAACCCAAAAGTGTGAGGGAATTAATCTGCTTAAGCACACTAAAAAAAATACATTTCGTAGAGGATTCCGTAACCTCCTCGTAATCCATGTTTCGTTCCTTTACAGCAAACACTGGTTCACACATAAATCACCAGCTGAATGCATTCCCATAATTCTGCTGGTAGAAATTGAGAGAGGAAGGAGGAGTTACCAGCTCGTCATATTTGTTTTGCTTGAACAGGCCTGCTAACATCCGTATTGATCCCATCGCTAATGATGCATGTTATTAAACATGATCGCTCATAGAAAATACGGTGACATTTGTCTTTGTTGCGCTCAAGAACGTTTGCCAGCGAGCTGGCGTCCCTATTAAAGATCCGTATAAACAATCTCCGGCATGCAAATTAAAAAGCGACGGCTTACACACACACGCATGCACGCACACCTTCTGCATTCAAATTAAATTACTTTATTTCTAATATCACGTCTTGACTGACACCTGCAACACTCATAATGTTAATGACTGTGTTTTGTTGTCTTTATATTGTTTTTTTTTTTCACCCGCTTGTTAGCAGGAGGAGTCCGCGCTTTTCAGATCCTGTCCTAACAAGTTCTTTCTAATCAGCCTCAGAATCTCAGGTTGTCAGAGAAACGAAAGATTGTAGGGCAAAATAAACCTTAAGACGACTGTTCTGCCTCCGAAACGGAGAATAAATGCGAGCGCGCACAAAGACGTGCATATCTTACAAACGACATCTCTAAGAGACTGGGTACGTTTACTTTGCCGTGTCAATTTATGAATCGACGCTCTCGTGTTTTTATCATTATTTACCAGGACAGGTCTGTGTTTGCAGCTGAAGGAAGTTAACTTCATCAGAAACAAGTTTCTGATGTCACTCCGAGCAGAATAAAATGCAACAGCATTGAATTCCTCCCTCGAGGGAATTCGAAAAAGAAAGCACTCAACCCTGCTCCAGTGCATAAGAAAAATAAGTTTTTGAAAAATCGGCAATGTATTCAAATATTGATATTCGTGCTTGTCAGAAAAAGAGGCCTTGAATTTCCACAGAGCTCTTGTTGTCAGGAAAAAAAGTGTCAGATAATTCATAAATGCAGTTCAGAGTCCGCAGGGAGGAGCACGCAATCGGTAGCGTGGATGTGGAAACAGAACAGAAAACATTGCCCTTTTTTTCCCATCATGTCTGGCAAATGTTCAATTTGGGCCTGTTGCATTTTTCCCCCCATCTCTTCCGTTCCTCTTCTCTTGCGGTTTGTGGGCATGTTAAAGTGTTTTTGGGTTGGATGTGACTGTTTGTTTTTTCTGATTTCTAGTTTCCCCCTCTCAGCTTTCCGTTTCAAGGGCCAATGAGAGCGCAGCTGTTTTATTAGCCCGATACATCAGCACCACTTATACATGTGGCCTGCATTAGTAACCCTGAGACTCTTTCTCACACACACACACACATGCTGTAAAGAGCTGTGAGTGACAGTTGTAATGATGTGACTGTCTCTGGTGTAGTGGCAGTCATAAGAGGGCGTTAAATATGCTTAGCGGCCTCATCAAACTTGACTTCATTCCTGTATGCAAGCTAGCACAAAATGCCAGAGCAATAGAATCTAAACACATTTTTTCAAAAAAAACATCTCACATTTGGTGCCAGCGCTCATCGTTCTGAATACTTTGTTTTTTGTGCTCACATATTTTGCAGCCTTGAGACTGTATACTGATTTATCGGTCTTATGTAGTTTTTCTCCTGCAATTCGAATCCAAACTACGGTGCTGGTTCCCTAACCCTAATCCCTAACCCCTAACTCCTAACACCCTACCCCTAAAAATCCCCATTTACCTCAAAAATCTACCTAATCTACTTTAACTCTATATCACTTTTTAAAGTGGAAAACACAGCACAAATGATATATCATTTAAGATCTCCATTGTTCTCCTTGACCTAAAAAGGATTAAAGGTTGAAAGTGAACCGCCACTTTCTAAAAATTTTCATGAGGGAATACAATGGATCTGTACGCTTGTGGGTGTTCAGAAGATGGTGTCCTAAACCACTGCTCAGATCTTATCAGCAACTCAAACAAATTTCATTTAAACTCAAACCTTTCATCATCAACTCTTCTTAGATCAAATTACCCACACTAGTGCTTTTCACATTTAGTTTTTTATAAGTATAGGAATTGTAGCAGAACGCATCTAAGCCTACATCGCTATTAGAAGGACTGTTTAAGTGTGGAAAACTTATATGAATATCTCGATCGATGTGTCATATGTTTTCTCCTAGACATTTGGATTATTTCTCCTGATTCTCGTGAGTCCGATATCGCAATTATGCAATAAACAATAAACTCAAATATTTCTTCAATAAATTCCTCCAAGAACCAAAATATCTCTGCAGTGTTTTTCTAATTTGTGACTTTTTTTTCAAATATCGTAGGCAGAGAAACATTTTAGCTGATACAATGACACTTTTGAGGTGAAAAACAAAACAACAAAACAAACAAAACCTCCCGAAAGGCGTGAATGTATATCTCATATTTGGTCACAAGTTTGTCTATAGTGAGATGTTGGTACACATCTGCTTCGCTAGAGAATAAACATGGCCAGTTATCCGACATTGCTTTTTTACTGTCCTCAAACTGTGCCTCAACTATCTCAGTTTTGATTGTCTGGCAAAATACTGAAGTAACATTGTTTTTTTAAAATCACATTCTCATCAAAGTCCTTCCAAGACCAATGATCTGTGCTATGCTATTCCATTTTGCAATCTTTTTTTAATCACATTTATTAGGACTGTAGGAAAACATCCTGGTCAAAGCTGAATGCCTTGAACCCATTTGAGAACTCCACTGAGCTTCCAAAGAGCAACTTTTAAGCAATATTTTGTTGTCTGGGAACACCAGAATGTTTTTTTTTTTTTGTTTTTTGTTTCTGAATCTTTTGTTAGATGCGTGGGAGAGCTTTGTGAAATTTCCCGGCCCAACCATTTTGCTCAAATTATTTTAATAAAAATGGCGGTTTTCGGCTCATGCCGGCTGTTCGGCAGAGCTGCGGAAGCCACGGCATGTCCGGACACGTCCCTTTATTCAAGCCTACGCGGTACTTCCTCTCGCTATCGCTCGACAGCAATATTTCGCTTCATGATGAATTGGACAGTCAGACGACAGTGGAACTCTGAAGCAGAAGAGATATAGAAGATTCTATCGCTTGTCGCCATCATGATCTCATAGTTCAAGGCTGTTGACAAGACGCATTTTGGCACAGCTTTGCGGGGGCCCATCTGGGAAGTGCTGCTCGAAAGCGGCAGAAAGTATTTTCGAAGCCGTAGTTAAATAACGCTGGAGCGTAATGACACCGCTGTGGGGGAGAAGTAGTGACAGTAGATTGCACTTTTCTCTTTCCTGGAGAAAAGAGAGAAAAAAAATAAAAAAGAAATCACAGGAGGACCAAAGAGATGGATGTGAGAAGAGGGAATATGAGATTCTCCTATGAGAAATATGATTAATATATTTAAAATAAAATTAACGATGAGTGATCGGCTAATTTATCATCTGGGGGAGGTGGAAATACGCCAGGGTTTTGACACACAGCACGCCGTGGGTGTGTTGAGATTGTGTTATGTAATGTGTGCATTCCTGGTTTTTAATGTTGTTGTTTTTGGCCAACTAAACATAATATAGTGTCCATTTTCCCTGGTTGTGGCCATCTCAGGACTAATAGTAGAGAGAGAGAAGAGAGAGGAGAGAATTCTTGAAACCCCGATTAGAGAGATCTGCCAGCATGTGCTAACCCAACATACTTTCTCTCTCTCGTTCTCTCTCATCTCTCTCTCTCTGTCTCTCTCTCGCTCTCTCTCTCTCTCGAGTTTTTTCGTTGCAAGTGGACACTCGTACGCTGACATCTTTGGCTCGTTAGAGCCTGCAGGGAGTTGAACGTTTTTATCCACGCCTAGGCCTTCAGCCGCCTTCCTCCGTCCGTCTCCCCGCTCGACACTGTCTGCTACAGCGTCCAGCAGAATCTGTCATCTTCTCTCGGCCGTCCGGCCGTGGCCACTTCACGCCCCTGAAGACGAGGAGAGATATAGAGCGGAGAGGAAGGTGAACATCTCGCCGATTGAATCGGCGCCATTTACCTTTGTGAAGTGTAGTGTGATATAGTCTTGTAAAAAAGAATGAAATGTGACAGGCTTTCCACGAAATAATTGTTTGCCGACTAACGAAGAGGTCAGTGCGGTGACTGGTGTGGAGAGGACGTGAATCCATCATACAATTAGGCATACAGATTAAGGCTGAGAGTTATTTGGGAACATATATGTTTTTTTTGTTGGTGGTTTTTGATGATTATTTTGTTGTATGAGCGTTAAGCATGTTCGGCAGTACCAAAAATGAATACATAAGTAATAAATCACTAAGAGCTTGAATCGCCGACCCCAGTATTTCTTTAATTATTTAATTATTTTTTAGAGGCTTGACACTTATATGGCGCATCCGTGAAAAAGGAATACAAATGAAACTATATTAATTTTTATCCTTTGGGTTACTTTTAATATATATAATGAGGGAATATATAAGTTTTTTAGTAGTGATTATAGTGCCGCGCTAATAATAAGATAGTGAATATCGGGCGAGGGGGAGGTGTAACTCCGGTCGGTATGTATGTAAGTTTATCGTGTCGTGTGTGCCCTAGTTATTATGATGTAGGGAGTAATGCGATGTGATGTGGATGTGCTTAGTATTCATTATTAGAATAAATCCAATATGCTGATTCTCATAATGTCGGGGGTAATAGGTGGATAGTCGGTAGATAACTCTCTATAGGGGTGTAACAGGGGATGATCGTGCTCATCAATAGTCTAAGAGGACATTGGTGATAATTGTGGGGAGATTGTTCTTGCGATGGATCGAGTGAGGGCATGCGCGGCGCCTGTTCTATAGTGACCATGCCCTCAAATCAGGGGGGATGGGTGGCGGGGGGGTGTTGGTTTGTGGTTTGGTGGGGGTTGGGTGGGTGGGGAAGTGGTGGATGGTGAAGGGGTAAGGCCCAAATCGTATAAAATCGCACCTCTGGTAACTGGGCAAAGTTCACATCACTTAACCCCAAGTGACAAGCAGCACAAGAAATACACCCCTCGTGTCTAGCACACCCACGATGAGCTCATCGCCGGGGCAAGGAACACACCGCTGGACCGCGGGCCGCGGGGCCTGTGCACTTTTTTTGGCCGCTACGGATGGACTTGACATGGTTTCGAGGAGGAAAGAACCCGGTATTGGGGAATGCGGCTTTGACTGCCGTTTCCAACGAGTTTCTCGCTGTCTGTATTCCATTCTCTGCATGGCGGCGAGAAGCAGTGGTACAAAGGAAATTGCGGGTTACAGGCCAGGCAGGGAACACCTGGTAATCATTGTGAGGTTATAGAAGACATATCTACAGTCCTTAAGGTCCTGAAACCACTTTCTCCCATTTTTTTTTCTCCCCTCGTCATTTCCTCTCAGGTGTGGTGATGCAGGCAGGGTCTCAGCTGAGCCTGTAAGGTGTCTGGGAGTGCCGTTCGCACTCCACAGAAAGCTTCAGGTGCCCTGTTGTTAAGTGGTTTGTCAGCTTTGGACGCGCGTCTAGCTCACACACAGAGTTGTTGAACAAACAGCCGTTCATCGGTCAATAGTGTTTCAGGCAGCTAATTGCGCCTGTGAAATAGAACTGCCCCTTGTCTTCCCAGACAATCGCGTTTGAAGCTCTGCAAGACCCCTTTTTACCACTGTGAGGGATTTCCCCCTACCCACCTTTCCCCTTTTTTTTTACCTTTAAGATGCAAAATAAGCAGGGCTGCCCACAGAAACATCTCCTAAATACTAGACTTACTTTTTTTTGTGTTACTTTATCAGCTTATTTTATTCATTTATATTTTTTTTTTTTAGGTGATCCAGGACATTTTTTGTAAGATTTTTTTACCCAATTAGTATGTTCTATGTACACCCCGCCCCCAAAAGGTTTATTTATATATTTACAGTTATTTTAATGACTGTATCATCATATTTACATCTCATTTTTTCATGACTTTTCTTTATGAATTTGTTTTATATATATATATATATATATATATATATATATATATATATATATATATATATATATATATTAAATCTTCTGGAATGAACAACATTTTTTTTCCTTTAGAGTAAATTTATTTATTAATTCATTAATTAATTTATTTATTTACTTAGTTATTTAAAAAAAAAAAAAACTATTTTGTCATTTTACAATATTTATGTATTATTTATTTTTGAAAACACATTTAAAATTAAAATATTTTCTAGATCATTTTTTTGTGTCTAAGGATTTATCATTTGTGCATCATTAAAATTGTGTTTTTTTTTTTAATGAATTTGTTTTTATTTTATTTTATTTTTATAAATGTTTTTTATGGTATCTATAACTGGTATCTGTAAGAGACCCATGTGACTAACTTTGTTTTTCAACTTTGAAATGAATTTTTGTTCCCCAAAACTACATTTTGTTTATTTATTTAAAAATTCTATTTTAATCTTAAAAATTAAAATAAAATCTTCTGACATACTCTGCTATTGTATAGTATTCCTTAATCAATAGTCCAAGTACCCCAGGTTTTTGATGTGCATGTAGGGAGAAAGAGACTACATGCGTGGTGAATTGTGGTGGTAATTAGACGTTGTATCGGGTGTCTCAGATTAACATATCAGGCAGAAGGCCGGCACTATTGTCAGTGTGACTGAAGCCAATGTGTCTGCCTAATGAACTGCAGGCCAAAACTATCAATTAACTCCTGACAAAAGGGTCCTCACCAAGGCGCAGGGACAGACCACTTAATGACAACCTCTCTAGCTGTAGCCGCCATTACCCTGTCACTCGCTCATACGCGTGATGCACGCTCTCTCTCGCCTCAAATTGGGTCCTCCATCTCACACACACATCCGACGCTGGGAGATTTGTGTTAACTGTAATCTTATAAAGCTGGGGAGCTCTGTGGAGTAACATCCCTCCGAGGAGTCCGTCCATGGGGCCTGAAGCCATACCTAATGGCCATTTAGGGCCAAAGTAGCTGTGAAGTGTTAAATATTTTACATGTAAAATGCCAATAGTAATTGCAGGCTATGTCTAAGGTTTGTCTTGGGGAAAAAAACAAAAACAGTGGTTTATACAACCTTATCCAATAAGTTTATTTAAGCGTTCAACTTTTTCCCATAAACGTGCATGTGCACTGTCAAGTTTTGCTTATTAATATGGAGGATAAATCTATATTTAGCCTTTTTCCATTTCACTTCTCTTTTTTCTGTGAATGATTGTTGGGTACAGAGGCGTGCTAATGTGGTGTTGACTCCATGTGGCCTGTCTATTAGGGGGTGACAGGACTGCCCTGGCAAATAATAAAGAAATATTTATGCTCCTCTTAGCGATGCTAACAAGGTAACATATCAAGCGATTGCACTCGCGGGGTCTCCCTCTAAGCTTCAATAAAAAGTCTTTGTGGACTCCACACACACACTGCGTGTGTTTCCCCTGTGTGTGTGTTCCTTTCCACTCCTGTCCCATTCTTTTGTTTTGGCGAAATGAGATTGGTCATAAATCCAGGCGATCTCATATATATTTGAACGCTGGTATTTGCTTCTGCCAGGAAAGTGCACTTTACATGTGGTAACACTTTAGCGATTACCTGGGCATCTTATTCACTGAGAAGGAAGAGAAAAATCAATATCAATTTATAATTCACTATTGTTGCCTATATCTGGTTTTATGGCACTCTTGCCTGCCTCATTAATGTTTCAGAGTGATTGACTGGAACCGAAAGATTTTAACGTGTTTCTTTTTTTTATTTATTTTATCTCAATAATTCAATAAACCATAACTGGTTACATTTTCAAAGCACCTACTAAGAAAAAAAAAAAAAAACATAAATAAGGACTTGTAATAATTATGAATAGTTTACCCAATGTTGTGAATATTTTGTGCTGATTTAAATCTGTAAGACTTTTTTTATTAAGGAGAAAATTAAATATAATTTTTGAAGATTTTTTTTTTTTTTTTGCTTTTATTGGTAATAAAAAAAAAATATATATATTTTTTTCATCTGTTTGTTTTTATTAAAATGTCAAATTTCTCACAGCTTTTATATGAATTCTAAAGCCTACTTGAATGGTGTTTTTTTATTTTATTTTTTTATATGGCAGTAAAATAAACCAACTCTCCACTTTTTATTGCATGGAAATAATGGCTTGCATATTCTTTAAAATCTTCTATTATATTTAATGACATAGACACAAGGAAAAGGTTCATTTTTATCTGAACTGTCCCTTAAAGTTGTCCTTTTTTAAATAGGCATGTTTTGTTCTTCTTTTTTTAATGATGATATTGAGGATTTGGCTATCAAATGGACTCTAGTCATTTCTGTCACCTTCCTGAATCTGATTTTCATCCATCATATCGGCGTCCAATCAGAGGACAAAGGCGATTCTCGTTTCTGGAGTGACCTGCTGCAGACCCTTCTGACGGCTGCTTAATTGTGTTCCTTGAGTACTGGTGACTGGCAGATGGAAAATTACCGCTTCATCAAACTCATTCCGCAGTCATTTGGCTCCATCTAATAGTGGTCAAAGCTCCCATAGGCCGGAGACAGGGAGGATAGAGCACAAAAAAAAAAAAAAAAGAAGAAAAAAACGGTGTCTATAACTGAGAAAGATTTGGCTACAGACATGAGCTTAGCCTGCGAGAAAAAGGAAGACAATCGTGTGTTTGAGAAACTCTGAAGGAAATCAATCATGTCGAAGTGAGCGTATGAAGTAAATTTGAACCCTTGAACCCTGCCCAACTTTTTGCATCATCTCACCACGCTGCGCGTTCGGGCTCCCCCTCCCCTCTGCTTTCTCCTGCCCTCTCCCCCTGCCTCTGCTCCTTCTGTCCTCGTCCTGTGCCCTTTTCTTCTTCCTTACTCGCTAGGCTCTCCTGTCGCCCTCTTCCCCGTTTTCTTGGCCTCCACCGTTTCTTCCGTCTCTAGCTGCGTCCTTCCGGCGTCCTCGTAGGTTCCCTTGATCTGCTTCTCTCTTCCTCTCCTCTTCTTGTACTTTCCCCTCTCTCCCCTGCTGGAGTCTCCTCCCCTCTTCTCGCTCTGGGCTCTTCTCTCTTAGCAATTTTGTCCCTCTCTTCGTTTCCCTCCCCCATCCTTCAAATTTCTCCCGTCCTCTACCGGTCCTCTAACTCCCTGAAGCCCCTCTCTTTCTTCCCTCTCGGTCTTCTTCTCCTGCTCTGTCTGACTTCCCCTCTCTACTCCTCTTCTTCCTGTCCCTCCTGCCTTCTTCTTGTGCTCTTCCTTCTCTCCCCTGCGATCCTCTCCCCCCCTGTCCCTCCCCCCCCCCCCCCCTCTTCTCGTTTATCCGAGCGCTCTTTGCTCTCCGTCCTCTCGACTCTTTCGCTTCCTTCTTCCCTCTCTCTCTCCGTTGCTTCCCTCTTGCAACTCTCTGCGTCCTCCGCTTGTGCGTTGCGAGGCTTCCCTCCCTCCTTCTCGTCTCCTGCTCAAGTGGCCTCTCTCTCCTGCCCTGCCTAAACTCTCTGCTCTGCCTAGGGTCCTCGTCGTCTAGTCCCTTCTGCTTCCTCCTGCTTTCTTTTCTCCTCCTTTCTCCTCCCCTGATCGCCCTTCATCTGTATTTTCCTGACCCCCCTTCTGCCTCTGCTCGTGTCCCTTCCTTCCTCTCCTCTCGATGTTCTTTCCTTCTTCCTCTGTACTGCCCCTTCCGTCCTCGGCTCGACTGCCTCTCCTTCACTTCTTTCTCTCCTTCCCCCCCTGCGGCCCTTCCTGGATCCTCTCTCTTTCTTCCTCTCCCTCCTGTTCGCTGTTCCTCCTCGCCCCCTCCTTACTTCCCCCGTGCTCTATTCACTGCCTCTGGCTTCCGTCTACTCTCTCTTTGCTTTCTTTCTTTTCTCCCCTTCTGTGTCCCTCTTCCTTACCTTCTGTCTTTCCGCCTCTCTCTTCCTCTCCGTGCCTCTCTTCTGCTATCCCTTCTGCTTCTCCTGCCTCCCTCTCTCACTTCGTTTCCCCTCTCCCCCTCGCTCCCCCTCGCCTCCCGCTTGCCGTTTCCCTCGTTCCTTTCTTCCTCTTTCCCGCTCTGCTTTGCCCCTCTTCCTGCGTTTTTCCTTTTCTTTCGTCTCCTGTTCCTCCCGCTCCTGCTTCTCCTCTCTGCCCCCTTTTCTATTCTCTGGCTCTTTACTCCTTTCTTCTCTTTTCGTTGTCTTCCTCTCACCGTCTCTTTCGTTTCTCTTCGTCCTTCTGCCTCCATTTTCTCCCCCTACTGTTCTCTCGCGTTTCTCTGGCTTCCTGTCTCGCCCTACCCCACTGCTTTTGTCCTCCTCTGTCTTCGTCTCCTTCCGTCTCCCGCTTCTCGCTTCCCTCTGTCCTGCTTTGCACCTCCTCTTGTCCGCCACCTCTGCTCCTTCTCTCTCACTCCTCTTCGGCTTTTTCTTTTTTGCTCACCTTTTTGCCTTTCTCCCCCCGTGGTCTTGGGCTCTTTTTTCTTCCCATTTCCCCCTTCCGATTTGCCCCCTTGTTTCCTTTTCTATCTTCGTTCCTCCCGTTCTCAACCGTTCTCGGTGCTTGCTCCCCTCTTGCCCCCTTTTCTGTGGCCGCGCTTGCCGTGCGCCCTTTCTATTGCTTCTTCATTTTTCGGGTCCCTTGCTGCCTCGCTTCTTTGAACCGTGCGCCCCTTGTTTATTTCGTGTTCTCGTGTCTTTCGCTCTCCCGCGCAACTACTTGTCGGCTCTCCTTGCCCCCCCCCCGAGTGCTCCTTCTTTTCCTCCCTCTTGTCTTCCTTTCCTTCCTGTTTCTCTTGCCACCTCCTTCTCTCGTGCCCCTTTCTCTAACACCCTTTCTGCCTCGCCGTTGCTCGCGGTTCTCCCCGTCCGGCTGTTCTGTTCTGCCCTCCCGGTTTTCGTCTTGGCCTTTTGGTTCCCCTCGATGTGCTTTTGTTCCTATGTCCTGCCGTTCGGACTCCGTTTTCTTCCCTTGTGTCTTACGGTGCCGTTTTCTTGTCTGCCGTGTTTTTTCTTCCCTTTCTCGGCCTTCCCGTTCACAGTTGAATCTGAATCGACTTGCAAGTACTTTTCTCTTTTCCCGCGTTGTAACACTGTGCTTCGAGGTCTATGTTGCGTCTGATGACAATTCAACTTTATTGTCTATTGGAAATTCCCAATTCTCGTCCCCTAGCGGGAGACGCGTACTCATCAAAATGAATATTTACTTATTTTCTGTTCGCCTTCCTTAATTTAACATAATGATGAGGTGAAAAATTAGTTTAAAAGATCTAATTAAATGCTTTTGATATACATTTATGGGTTCGCTTTTCTCCTCCCTATTCCTTTTTTCTCAAATTGATGAAATCTTATGAAAATAATATGGTTAAAAACAAAAATCGAGCTTCCTTTGTCCCCCCGCTGCCGTAACATCTCCTTTCCGCTTCGGTCGCTGAAAAATGGTTATATTGCGGATTTTCTCCCTCTCGCATGCTCTATGCGACTTATCGGCCGAGAATCTGAACAGCCTAAGGGGGCGCTTAACAAGTTTCTTGATGCTTCAATGCTTCTCAAAACTTAGCCACGTCGAAGACTCCTCTTTTCGTAAAACGTTCGCTGTGCGCTGATCCGTCTCGAGCATGCCCCGACAACCGATGACTACTTCTTTTCCTTCCTTCTCCGTGTCTTCCCTCTCTGGACTAAAATTAGGTTCAAAGAATTTAAATGAAAATGTCTCGAATACGATCTCTTGATGTGTCAACGGCTTTGCGTCTTGCCTTCTACAACTCTGGCGTCTATCGCGACGTGTGGGGCGGGGGACAAAAGAGCCCGACCAACAGGGGGGGGACATGACCCGCTTAGGTTCGTGCGTTCTTCCACTTTCTTCGGCTGTTCGCTTCTTTTCTTCTCCTTTTCTCTGAGACTGATCCATTAAAGGGGAGGAGAAAAAGGAAGTCGAATCTTCTCGGTTGCGCTTGTCGAGTTATACTCCGTTCGGCCTGTATGCACCCGTCCGCTTCTGTTCGTCTTTCTTTGCACTAACCCTCCATCTTTGATCCATTTTATCCCACGTCGGCTTCTTTCTGCAATAAACTGCTTTTCGTGTTCTTCTATTAAATAATGTCTTTCTCCATACTTCTTAGTCGCTGCTGTCTTGTTTGCTGCATCCTTCTCTCACACCGCCAACAACCCACTTGTCTTTGCTTCTCTGTGCGTCGTTCATTCTCCGGCTCTTCACTTGCCCCTAATCCTTTCCGTGCGTTTTCGTTACCTTTGCCACGTTTTCTGGTTCCACAACCTTTCTGATTGCGTTTCCCCTCTTTGCTTTCGAACCTTTTCGCTGTGCCTGCCCACCTGATCCCCTTTCTTTCTGCTGTCATGCTGCTCTGGTCTCTCTGTCCTTCCTCTGTTTCCATGACCTTGGCGGGCGGTCCTGCCCATTCTATGCCCCCTCTTCTCTTTGCACGATGTCTCGTGGCCGTTCCGGTCCTCCTGCACCCCGGCGTCTCGTTTCCTGCGGCCTTCTTTCCCCTCGTCATCCTCTTCGCCTCCTTCCGCTCGTCTGTTGACTTGGCCGCCGTCTCCCCCCACCCCTTTCGCGTGGCGTTTCCACACTTGCGTCCTTTTGCCCTTGTCCTCTCCCTGTTCTCTGCGCTCTGTCTCTGGTCTGCCTTCTTCTTCTGTTTCTCCTTTTCTTTTCCTCGTGTTCCACTTGTCTGCCTGGCTGTGTTGTCGTGCTCGGTCTCGTTCTCGGCTTCCCTTTCCTGTCCGCCTGGCTTCCCTGCCCGCCTTTGCTTTCTTCTCCCCCCCTCTTGCTTTTCGTCCCTGCGCTTGTCTTGCTCTCCCTTTTCTCGTATTGCTCCCCTTCTTCCGTCCTGGTCTTTCGGTCTCCTCGTTGCTGGCTCTGGTCCCTTCTTCTCTCGTCCTCGCCTGCGCTTTTTCATTGTCTTTTGGTCTTCCGGCTCTCCTTTTCGTTCTTGCCCCGTTCTTCTTTGTCTTGTCGTTCTTGCTTCTCCCCTCCCTTTTCTTCTTTTTTCTTCTCGTTTCTGACTTCTCTTGCTTGCCCCCTTCCCCCACTTTCCTTTCTCCTTTCTTCCTTGAAGGTTATTTCTATGTATTTGTTGGGTTGGTTTTACCTTGACACTTTCACAGAGTGACTGCTCATTAGCCGAGGAAATCATCAGAAGAGCCGTATTTCTCCCCCTTCCTCCTGCGACAGAGCGCGCTCCATACCTCTACAGCAAGTCTCAGAGAGTGTCTTCTTTATGATGATACTCTCAAGGTGAATATTGGCATTTATTTAGCCGGAGTTGGATATGAAGAGATGTTTAGCTTGACGCCAGCCCCGATGGAAAGTGTGCAGTCAGCACTCATCCTTCCCGTATAATTCTATTTCATTTCCCTTTTCTCAAAGTCACTGAGGCATCCCCTTCTCTCCCTCAACCCTGTTCAAATTAATTTAAACACTCCTCTTGAGGAATTCTGATCAAATTAAAGTTTTTTCTTTGCAGGAGATGACAATGGCGGTGCGTCTAAGTTTCACACTGAAATGACGAGCTCCTATATTTAGAGTCTCATAAGGAAGCTTTGCAGTGGAGAGAGTCTCTTTTCTTTCTGCAAGCAAATTAATTGAGGAAATGACAGACTTGGCTGAAGCATCAATCAAAAAGTAAGCTAACTTAACACGACAAACTTTGTAGATTAGAGATGAGGTTTTTTTTCTTTTCTTTTTAACCAGCTAACAGCTCCAAATCCCCGATCAATTTCCTTCGAACAACAGTTTTAAAAAGTCTTTCATATTCACGGGAAGCAGAGGAAACAAATTATTGAAACCAAAAACTACAACAATGATCACTTGAAGTGGAAATTTATAGCCAAGTGGACACTTACATTTACAGCAAACATACAGTGGGGTCCCCAAAGAAAGAAAAAAAAAAAAAAAATCTGGGACTTTTGTGTGTATTTTATTAGTTGTATTAAAAATAGAAAAATAAAAGGATATAAAAAGAAAATATTTATTTATTTATAGTTTTCAAGATTTTGGACAGTTTTCTAGCAAAATTGTATTATATTAAATGAAAAGACTGCATAAGCTGACTTTTTTGGATCCCACTGTATATTCAACTCTTGGAAGGATTGAAGAGGCAGTTCAGGCTACTAGGGGCGTGAGATTCATGGTCTCTGACACCCGGACTGATAAAGGGCTGTGATTGTGAGTCCGTTTGTTGTTCTGGCCTGTAGACAAAGATGGAAAAAGCGCACAATGGCTTTTCGATAAAGAACATCCATATGGAGAAGTCCACATATACTTTAAGTTAGCACGCAGAGTCCATATACAAGATCTGAACCATTAGGAGGTCATAAGTTGCAACCCAAAACTCTCTGTCCATTGCAGATCAATTACGTTTCCCAAAACCTGGTGCATTGAAGAACCATTGTTTTGAAACCCAGAACGGCCCATTGAGTCTCAGTGAATGAGTGTCCATGCTGGAAAGCGAGTGGGAGTGAGAGTGTTAGTGTGTATGTGTGTGTGAGACTGAGAGAGCTGTCACTTTGAGGGAATGAGAGACTGTGGCAGTAGGGAGCAGCCTAGCAGATGTGCAAAAGGAACACCAAGCATATTGATCAATTAAGTATGCAAATTCCTCCTGCTGACTAAAGAGAGAAATAAATAAAGTACAATAAGAGTTAAGCCCCTGCATGTAATGAGAAGCTCTCTCAAGTAAAAAAAAAAAAAAAAAAAAAAAAGAAAAAGAAAGGAACGACCAGCCGCTAAAAACGGCCGCCTTTGTGTGTACACCTGCTATAAGATCTAAGTGTGTGACTTTACCTTATGTCAGTCAAAGGAAATGTTGTATAATTCAAATTTTATGCAGATATAAGAGAGAGACTTCAGTCACATAAAACCCACACTAAGCGCACAACTGTTGTTTTCCTTCAGTGATCAAACAACGGCAGCATAAACAACGGCAGCATAACACACCACACACACACACACACACACACACACACACACACACACACAAGAAAAGAGATTTCAAACTCAAAGTGGCATTAAACCAACAGCTTGAGAATCTATCTATCATCCTTCCCTTTTTTAACCTATCTATCTATCTATCTATCTATCTATCCTATCTATCTATCTATCTATCTATCTATTGTAAATGTTCTGACAAAATTTGTATTTAGTTAAAAAGTATTGTAGTTAAAAAGTAGGGCTATATTTTAATTCATACTTCTTTACATTAAAATTTGAAATCAATTCTACATCATGTTTGTGTATCATTTTAAATTTCATTTAAAAAAACCTAGTTGTTCTTTTAGAATAAAATGCATTTAAAAACAGACTCCTTACAACACCATATACAAAACATTATCAAAAATGTACACTTTAAGAAAAGATTGTACAAATAAGCCCTAGTCTACTGTGTTTTTTTTAATAATAATAATCTTAAAGTAGTCTAGTTCTGCTTGCTGTTATTTCTGTTTTTTTTTTTTTATCTATTTGTTTATTTTTCTCTGGGTAGAACTTCTTGTATGGTGGTCTTCTGTTGTATTTACCTTGTGAGGCAGGGTGTGTGATTCTCAAGATGGCCCCCCCTCTTTGGTGGTGAAAGGCTACTCCTCATTATGAGTTGGCACTAATGAAATTCGCGGTCTGTTTCTGCTCTTCTCTATGCTGTTGTCAGGACTTTTGAAACTCTGATGGTTAATTATGGACCTTCACACATGATTGTGTGTGTGTGTGTGTGTGTGTGTGTGTTGTGTGCGTGCATGACCGTGTCCTTTTTGAGTGTGTTGTGCGTGCCCTCTTTCAGCATCTTGGCGGGTGCACTAAGCGAGAGGCTCTGGACTCTGGGACATCCTTGAAGCCTGCGCAGAGCTGCCCCTTTCTATAGAGATATGTTAAACCTGCCATTCCTTATGAAAAATTGTTCACAGCCATCGGCCTGTCCTTTTGTTCCTCTACGTTCTCGTCCATCCATCTCTCTCTCCATTCTTGAATCAGGCGGTCAAGTTGCTTGCGTAGGATCACGCCGATGCCAGTAGCTGATGGATTTTCTCTGCTTTTATCATCTGTCCCGAATCCCCTGCTCTGTGAGGCCAGAAAGCTTCCCGGCTTTTTTTCTTTATCCCTGGCCCCTTCCTCAAACACCAGAGTTTGGTCCTATCTGTGTCCCGCATTGATGCATATCGCCGGCAGGTCGCCAAACCTCAAGCATTACCATAAGAAAAAAGACCGCAAGAGGTCACTTTATAGTAAAACAGGATGAAATATTCCGTCTTTGAACATTTGGATTGGACCGTGGTTATTCTATAGTTGCTCTGCATGTGGCAGATAGCAACCAAAGTCTCCTCCTCTAAATAAATATCAGAATCGTCAGGCTGTCAGTCACTGCCTTCAAGGAAAAACAAGACACACAAAGGCAAAGGAAAAAAATGCGGGGAAAAGGAAAAACCAAGTAGACAAGCTATCCTGGCCAGCTCTGCATAAAGCAAGTGTTTATTCCATGAAAGAAGGATATGAATGAAGCTAGGGTGCAACAAGGGGCTTTAGCAGCTTGGTGAACAGGGGCAAGTAATCTCTCACTTTCCCCCTCTTTTCTACACATCTTTGTGAAGTGTAGTGTGTTCCTCCTTGAGAATTCCCAGAGGGTTTTATCTGGAAAACATACAGGAAGCTCTCCATGAGTTCTTCCCCCTCAAGTAACCCCATGTTGTAAAAGCGCTTTGTTTTACACTTCTCTCATCCTGGCTGGTAAAAAACAGCACAACATCCTCAGAAAGATACACCAAAAATTTCCTACTTAAAGACAATTCAATCACATAATTTTAATTTCTGATTGATCCTTTTTTTTCAAATTGAAAAAAATTTACATTTGTATAACTTTTATGAGGACCCCAAAAAAAAAAAATCAGCACAATAGGTGACCTCACAGCTAATAGACATGTAAAAAGAAGCCTCATAAAACTCAAATATTTTATATTCAACATTTTAATTAATTTTGAGAGATGTATTAATTATGTTTTTGATATTTATTTATGGTATAATTACAATATTCAAATATACTGTATATTTAAAAAAACTACCATTGACATATATAATTTCATTAAAAAATTTATATCATTAAATTTTTTTATTTTTAGTAAATGTGTGATATAAGCAATAATGCACACAAGACACGTGATATATTTAGCAAATGACTACAACCAAGTTTCAGTACATCCTATTTTCTTTGTGGCTGTTTAACTCTTGCAATTTATGCCTGCTAATCACAAAACATCATGACAAAATCTGAGAATTTCTTTTTGAGCTTATTCTTGCCAATTCATAGTATGAATCTGAATCGCTTTCAGCAAACGCATCTGGCCGATTGGGGGAGTGCAGCAGTTGGTAATAGGCATCTTTGATTCTGCTTGCTGCTGATTAGCTGAATTGATGAAAAAGGCCATATGTGGTAGTGTCACAACTTGGCTTGAAAATCTCTCCGTATCATGACCTAGCCGTAACCATCTTCCCAATGCGTGGACGACCAGTCCGCGAGCAAAGATAGTGGAGATTGAGAAATGGATGACAACTTAGAACTGTCATTTTCCAAATTCCAAAACAATAACAACATGTTGATTTAACAGCCCATGCATAAACCAAGGTTACTAATTCGTCCAATCATTCACGGGCTTACATGACATCACTCTAATATCACCCATGTTCTTTGCTTGGTTTCAAATGGTTTTTGCTTTGTACATTTTTAGCCTTTTCCAAATACCAGAACGAGGACCTGGGTGATAAGCGCCCGTGCCATTCGACAGCATATTTGTGTGAAAGGCATGTATTAATGTCCGGACTTCAGTGTTAAAAGTGGTTTTTGCGGTGCCGTGTTAAGAGAAGCCTGGCACGATACGATGATCTTTTGATGACGGAGACAGTGGGTGTGCGTGTGTTTTCTCCACAGGCTTGTGGGGGCTGTGTGTGATGGCTTGTTATCGCTGTCAGGGTGCGGTGCTGTTGCTTGGCTTGGAACTGCGAGGCTCTTTAATGTGCACTGGAGTAGGAATACAAAGTAACTGCATCGCAGCAGCCAGCTGAGCTCAATCTCTGTTATAGGTGACCCGCCTGCCACCTGAGACATCCGCCAGATCTGGCTGTACAGAGAGCCTTTTAGCAACACAACACACACATGCATGCATGCATGCACGCACACACACTTCGAGTGCATGCACCATGCATGCTGGTGTTGATTAGGATCTGGATTTTACAGCACAGTAAACAAAAAAGTGTTTGGTAGTAGTACAACAAAAATGTAATTAAAAAATAAAACATTGAAATGTATTACTATTATGACTGATCATTAAAATGTATTATTTAAAAATAATTTGCATTTACTTGTACTACTTATCAATTGGGAACTGCACTGCACTAGTATACACAAATGCATACATGCACATGCATCACCCTCATTTGCATGGAAATTCGACAAAAGTGCACTCTCCTCTCTCTCTGCATCTCGTTTTTCCATCCCTCTTTTTTCTTTTTTGCGACTGTCTTTAATCATCTGCGTTGCTAGTCTTGATCATGTCCTGTGTTTTTCCTGGACAAGTTTCTGAAATTGCTATGCGGGGTCAGGACTTTGCTAATTAAAGTCATACTTTCAAAAATGCCTTAAATAACTGTTAATTAGCTTTGATGCTATTTTCAGCATCATTTGCTAAATTAACTGGAAAACCTGTACAGCATTTCTTAGCTAATTACAGCGCAGCTCCTCATGCTGCATCTGTGACTGGCCTCCAAATGATGCCATTACACACGTCCACATCTCACATTAAGCTCAAAACACTTCATTACCAGCGTCGTTATTGACAAACTCTGGAGTCCAGCTGGATTTTTGCTAATAACGCTTATGAAAGAAAATAATTGTGTCATGTCTGAACACATGCCATGGTACCCCCTGAAAGGAAAATAAATGCTCGTATGAGGTGTTTAGGAAAAGCGGTGCGCCAAAGAAAATCATTGACCCTCTTCAAGCTTGCATGGCATGCATATGTGTAATAATGTGTGCGTGCGTTCCTCATGGCAGCTGAGGTCTGGCTCAGGCACCGTGTTCCCACTCAGGTCCTATGTTTAGCCTTCAGTGCGCCAAAGCTCACTCTGGTTCAAGAAACATGCTAGAGCTGCGTAGACCTCATTAGGCGCTAACAAGCACTGCGGCTGAGGAACATGATGGACAATAGTTGGAGATAATGTGCGCAGTGAGTAGGGAGAACATGGAAACAAGATCAGCTTTATCTTGAAGGCAGAAAAAACTGCAGAGAGAGGAAAGCTTTGAATAAATAGATCAAAGAGGACTATCTACATCATACATTACAACACTTCCCACCCTTAGCAGTTAAACACTGCACGGGAGAAAACCAATCTTCGGTGGCCATGAAGAGTTCTGCAATCAGAAAGAGCCATCAGAGAGGAGGAGAAGCGAGAGATATCACGGGGCTCCGGTAGAAGTCTGAAGCCGAGCCGATGATAGAAACTCATTTAGAATCCATCTACTGTCTGAGCATGGCCGGGTTAAACTCTATTAGCTATTCTGTATAAGAAAGTAAAATACGGCCCTGCTTGGCTGAAGGCGTCAGCTCTCGGAAGAGAGCAGAGGAAGGAAATGAAAGCGATCAATCCGTGCATTTTTTTTGGCCTGCGGGAGTTGGAACTGGAATAGAGGAAGCCCGATTGGTTGGGGGCCTCGTTTGGTGGCCGAGCGTGTTTGTTAACTAATGCCATGCCCCCGCCTTCATTTAGGCATTATTAAATTAATTAAAAGGATGAAAAGTCATCCAATGGGGTTGTAGGATGACAGAATTATGATTCAACATCTAAAGTTCCTGGCAGGAGAATTAAGTGGACTAGCGTGACAGATGTGCCCTCCGAGGAAAGGCGGGATACTTGAAACATTTGGGCTGCGGATTGGACAGGAAGTGGGTGGGTCGGGGTGGTAATGGTCTGAATCGCAGCCACGGGGGTCTGAACGTCCCCTCTGCCCACGACACATGTAGAGATTGTTTTTCACAGGACTGTGGGAACAAATGTTGCACGTTAGAACGAAAGCACGCCATTGCATTGACTTGGAGGTTATTGTTATGTTGTATGTCTGTCAGTGGGATAAGAAGCACGCGCGTGTGTTGTTTCGTGTTAGGGGGATCGCCTCGCCGACCCCCGAGACGCGTGTCTCTTTATCATGATAATAGCAGAAGCCCATGATGGCTCGGTTTCATCTTTGGATTGTGATTCATAGATTTGCTCAAGAGACTCTCCTCGCCTTGTACTTTTTCTTTTTTGGCTTTTTCTTTTCCTGTAACCCACCCCCTCCTATCTCGGCACGTCAGGAAGTTTGCCAGCAAGCGTCTTTGTTTACCATTGCCAGGGGAAATTGTCAGAGGGCGGTTAAAAATTTTCCTCAAAATTTTTTTCATCTTCCTACTCTAACAGTTTTACTGAACTTGATAAGTGCTCCTATCAACATGTTAGACCCCCCCGCCCAAATTACTTATGAACAAAAATGGACAGTTTTCAATTTAATTTATACAAATTATTCTAATTGCAATTCAAATTTTATTCATTTTAGGAACAGAAGGTTATTCAGTATATTTTACCAAATTTGCCGATATTAAATGGAGGGAGTTTGTACATTATGGCATGATAATGTATGCACATTTTCTTATTTTGAGTTCAGAGCCATATGTGGCGGTGAGCTCAGAGCAGGTGAGGAGTACGGGGACGCCTTTAATTTGCTTGCAAACATTAGCGCCTGGAGTCTGTCCAGCTGGAGTTATAGTGACTTGCCAATCCCCCTATATTACCCTTTATTGATTTACCCCAAAACTCTAAACATCTGCATACCTTGTATAAATTTTCACTTATGGGCCGGTCTTGATGAATGGCGGCTCTCTCCTCCGCTTTCCATTGGATCTCTGGCTTTCAGCTGAGAATCACAATCAATTATAGTCATAACGCTATGGGATCTGCAGCGAGGAGAGAGAGAGAGACGAGAGAGAGAGAGAGAGAGAGAGGACCGAGAAGTGTGCGGAGGAATGTAATACCTGGACGAGATTTAGTATGGCTCCGAGTGAGATAAGATGAGAGTGGAATCTTACGTGGAGAGACCCATGGCTTTCAGATTTTAGCAAGAGAAACCAGAGAGCATTTAAACAGAGAGATTCAAAAATATAACAATTGAGATTCCTAATAACGCAGTCATCTATAGTATTATTTTGCGCATGTTTGTTTTGTCATTCTGTTCGGCAGATAACTGCTATAATGATATGAGATTAGTCAGCACGAGAATTTTGATTATCCTATAACTCAAGATCGCTTGTAACAGATTAACTTTCCAGCATCATCGCTCTGTGTGTGGTGAGTCGTGTTATTCAGAGAGAGACAGGAGGGCCGATTTGACCCCGCAGCTGTTTTGACCGACTTTGGGAGGAAGTGATGCGAGAGGAGTTAATGAAGCATTAAAGGGTCTTGACTCTGTCCAGCTAAAATCCGATCTCTCAGCACACACATTATTTTCGTGTTTGCTTCCTTTTTGTGTGTTCAACAGAAAACATCATGAAAGTAATGGAAGCATACAGGTTTCAAAGCCCTGGGTGTCTTTTACCTACTCCGTATGTTCATACTATCTTCATATTAACAGCTGTATTTGCTATTGGAATTTATTTATTTTCTTTTGTCTTTGTTTAGTAACTCGTAGAGGTCAGAATTGTTTTTTTGTGAAGGAAGATGATCAGAATTACATGAAGTGGAATTTACTGAATCTGATTCATTTACACATCATTATCGTAGATGAAGTGTTCTTTCACCCTGGGCCAGACTGTTAATGAGGAAAAGATAGATTATATTCGAGGAGTCACTTTAAAGGAGAAAGGTTTTAGGAGAAACATTTCAAGTTAACATTCCGAGCTTGTTAGAGTGATAAAATATGCTTTTCTAGTTTTTTAGGTTCACTTTTAAATGTAAAATTAGTTTTAAATTAGAATTTCAAGACATGTTTAATCCTGCTTCGGTACTTTCACATTGTTATGAAAAATCAAATTCAGTTCAAAGGTAGAAGTTGGATTAAGAAAAAAAATTAAAATTGTAAGAGTCAAAGTATCGAAACGATGTTCGCGAATGGCACACAACCTTGAGCGCACATCACTGTGTTAAGATTCTGTTCATAGCGAGACCTCATTGGTCTGGGCAGAGGGGTGTAGGATAAAATAGACACGGGGTTATCATCTCTTACTCTTTCGCTCTCTCTCTTTCTTTTTCCTGCCACTGTCAGTCCCTTATGAAATAAGTGGGATTTTGGTGGTGGCACCCGAGCAGCCCTGGGTCAGGGTGTACTTGACTTGAGAGACAGCTGCTTATTAAGATAAATCACTCCGCAGAACGGCTGCAGAGGACCGAGGTCAGACAATCCGACCCCCTAGCGCCGACTTCCTGCTTTACCGCTTTCAAAGGAGAAAAGAGTGGGCCCCATATAGCTGTAGCATCACCACATGAAGCTCAGCCATCTAGCGCCCTCTACAATCTATACCACTTGCGGAAGAGCAGTCTGGAGTAGCGGAGTGGGATGTTGATAATGTGATATTTTTGCATTATTTTGTTAATTTAATACAGTATGAAGGAGATTTTATAGTCTGTTTCATTCATCAAGAGGAATCCCCTTTTTGTTTTCTTGCCTAGGCATTTTTCTATGGCTCTAAAAAAAAAAGCAGCTTTTGCAGAAGTTTCCTTGTTTCAAAAAAATAAACAGCTCGGCCCTCCATGAGAATCCCCAGGGTCTACCTTTTGATCTTTAAGCTAAAAAAGCAGGACTGGATGACTTTTAGAACTCCGACGTTGAGCGGTTGTTCACATAAAACGGTTTCTTGTCCGCTAAATGTCACCTAGCCGTTTGGGGAGAAATATTCCTGCGGCAGCCTCAGAGCATTCATAACCTGTTTGTTGTATTTCACTGTTCCCAAAACGGCACCATCATCACCCTAATTTTTTCTTGAAAGAGGGGAGATTCACGCTACATTGCACTTTAAAAGGGGGTTTTAGAAAGCCTAAATTGCCATGGCAAATTCCAATCAGCGAGAATTTACGAATGTTTATTTATTTATTTAAAGAGGAGACTGTTGTTTTTCTTGTCGAGCTTACGCACAAAAGCATTCATTGGATTTTAGCCCGACAAAGGCTGTTTTAAGCAGCATATTATTTTTCTCGCTGCGAAAGGTGAGGGAGAGAAAGAGAGGAGTGGAGAATGAGAAGAAGAAAAGACCAAATCTTTTTGGAGGGCTTTAAAGTTGCATGACGGCGGATGTGTATTGTGTTACCTTGTGAGAAAATGAGGGGAGGCAGGGTGGGGAAAAATATGCGGTCTGTACTTGTTCAGGATTTTAGAGACCCGCAAAATTTGCACCCCTATTTGTCAATCTTTGCCGGGCGTTGAGGCAGAAAAGTGCAAAATTAGCTTTATTGAGGGTGAGATTAAAGCAGAGGGGGAAAAAAGGGAAGGGAGGACGAGGGGCCATAAAAATCTGAACAGGGCTGACTTGTACCGTTCGTGGTCAGCGTAATGACTATCACACTGAATCAACTGCCGGTGCGTGCGGAAGCTTAACAACGGTGCAAATTTGCCTGGATGTTTTTGTTCGGCTAGCGTATGTTGCCAAACCGCGGCAGTAATAGCAGCCGTGGACCGTGTGACTAAAAATTTTATAGTTCATGAAGCCTATTAGCGGCAGGCTGTATCCGCGCCCCATTCAAAAGGTGATTTCAATTCAGATGCTCATTTTTCATGAAGACTAAATACACTGCGTGTCGCAATTCCCCTGAAGTAAAAATTACAAGCAAATAGGAGGCTATGGAGGGACGAGAGGCTGGGACGCAGGTACTGACGTTTTTTTTTTTTCCTTTCTTGTTTTTTCATTTGTATGGTAAGTGGTGGGAAGTTGTGGCCTATCAGGGGCTCAAAGTTGAATGTTTACTCTGCAAGCATGCATATTGGACCAGCCGTTGTAGTCTAGGACCTGTCTCAGGGTGGTAAAGTGAGAGTTATCTCTGCAGTCACGGAAAAAGCTGATGTTCGAGTCTGTTGGGGCCGACGTTTGGTGAAATCAATGATCGCTATGTACCAGTCCACAAAGAAAGTGGCCAATTTGAAACACATTTCAAGATAACCGCCCGGGCCGAGCGGTGGCTTCAGTACATGCGAAGTGCCTTCAGATAGACGCACTCACTGGAACGTTCCACTTGTTAAATGATAAGTTGAGGCGAGAGACTTCCCTGCCAGTCCCCCAGGCGTCGCTACGCAACGTGTCCCTTGTAGCCTTATTGGCATTTCAGAGCAGAGCTCTTGTTTTATCAAACACGGTTTTTATATTTGCGCATGCAGCCGTGTCAGCAGCGGAGGGGAGCTAGATATTCTACTAGTCTTGGCTCGGCATTTTTTGGGGGGGTTTTCGTAGCACGCTGCCTAACGCTAGCTGTGGTACCCTGAGGTCATTAAAATTGTGAATATCTGGCATTAATCCCTTGGTGTTTTGCTGACACTGACGGTTGGTTCTCGGATGGGCGAGTTCACTACTATCCGCCTGGGACCGATAGAAGGAAGCATTACATCAACAAATCCCCGACCCTAAAAAAAGGAAAAAAATCGCCCAACAATTGGATTTTTTTTTCTTGTTGTTTTTAAGTTAATAGTGACAAGATCTTCAAATTGTGTAGGCCCCAATTGCGAGCTTGTTAGAGGTTTTATTCTATTTGATTCTGTGTGTTTTCTCTTTTTTCCTTGGATCTTTCTTTCTTTCATCCCTTCTCTACGCTAGGTTGGGAATCGCATGTCAAAGAGGGCCTGTTAAATTTTGCCAAAGGTTCTGTTGTCTAATTAAATTTAAGTCCGGCGAGTGCTGCCGGTAGATGACACTGACAGCATTTTGTATTAAGGATTTTATAACATGAAGAAATTTCATTATGTATCGCTTCTTCCTTGGTGATTTCGACGGGACGGTTTGGTATCCGTGACCCCGGCTGCCGTGACAGCAGGTTTCAGGAATCATAAACGGCTCTGTGATTGAATCCACCCTGTGCTGGATCCACACTTACAAGTCGACAATTAATGGGTCCGTTTCCTCCAGGAGCCCCAGCCTTCTTCCTCCTTCCCCCATTCCCCTACCCCTCCCCCCTCCCCCCCCCCCTCCCCCCCTTCCTTCCCAGGCCCCTGAGCGCCGCGATTGTAATAGTGTAAACAAAAGTTAGGCTTTTTTTTTTCTTAGTCGCCGGCTCCATCTGATGAGATGTGAGGGAAGTCCGTTCTGTGTGATAAAGGGTTTCTGATTGCCCTGCAGAATAATCAGGCACAGCAGGGTGTAATGTCCTGCAAATAGATCTTAAAAGTGAGAAGAGAAAGGCAAGGTTTAAAGCAACTGTGCCCTTGACCGCAAACATGTAAGTGGGCCGTTTATAATAACTGTTTTACTGCGCCCACACTTCATACGAACGATTTTGATCTCATGAACAAGAGTAGTTTCATAAATCTAGGAGACAAAAATAGGCCCAAATTCGATAGCCAATTATTATAAGAATAGTAAGATTTATATTAAAAACAAATAAATTGTACAAATTAAATATACTTTCATTTAATAATTGTCTTGATGTAGTTGCGGTTTTATGCATGCAATTCCAAAATCCTAAAATTATTCAGCGCAAAACCTTTTTAAAATCTGGCATTTAAATTAAATACTCTTGAGTTACATTCAAACGCGCATTGTGATGGATCAAGCTATATATATAGACTAATATAATTAATTAAAGTGGTATATCACACGCTTGACACAGTTTTACCATTGCACGCTCACTTTAGAATCATAGTTTCCCTTTCGAGCCATTTAAAAATGCCATATGTTGTGTGTCCGCTCCTGTTTGAGCCGAAAGGCCCACTAGTGGCACGCAGCAGTTTGGACAACCACCTCTCCCTGTGTCTTATCATCCTAATACAGCTGAAAGCAATATGAGATACTTCAATAACCCTCACAGCTTATCGCCCCCAAACCCTAGCGTTGCGTGTGGGCGGCCCCTGAGGGAGCCGCATCTCCATGTATGCTGACACATTTGTGTACCTGTGGGACAGTGAAGACCGAGGCCAACCTCATAGTCGGCCTCTTGCCTCACTACTGCTCTCCAAATCACCGCTGACAACTCGCTCTGTTGTCTCCATGGAGAGAAGTGCCCCCGTCCACCCTTCTTGTTTTTTTTTCTGTAGTCAAGGAGGCTTGCATGTCTGTTCTGTGAGCGCGCAGCATCCTTATTATTTTGCCTATAACCCTGTTTGAAGGCCCATGTGTACCACGCAGACAGGCAAAAGCAAGCCCTCACGGGTTTCACAGTTATAAGGGTACCAGCCATCCATAGGTACAAGGCAGCTTTGGAATGCATGCTCTCCTTCTCCGCTTCGCCATTCTGGTCTGTATTTCAACTCCTCTTCAGACAATTTATCCCGCTGATGCTGCGAGTTACTTTGTCCTTCCCTGTAACGCCCCTTCACTTTTACAAGCATGCCAAATCGGATTGTCTGTCCCATCTCACCAGTGTCCTCCAGGAAAAATGCGTAGTTCATCTTTTGCTGCGTTAAATGAACATTTTATTTTGATTATCGTTACATGTCTTGATTTCTTTTTACCTAACCCTCCTTGAAGTTAAATGGAGAGCAAATGACTCACCCCTCAAACAGTTGGCCACGATTTAATGTCATGTATTTATAGGAGAACACAAAAAAAAAAAAAGTCCCCCCTGAAGACAATAGGTGGATGCTGTAATAAGATGATCCATAACTGCAAACTCTCTATGAAGAGGCCTTAATGTCAATGAAAGTATGCCGAGCTATGAGAAATTGAAACTGCCTTTGGGTCCACTTTAGGAGAGAAGAATAAATCTAGAAGACTCTAGCATGCTGTTTCCTCAGACAGTAAATGCGTTAAATACGCAATGATTTTTTAATCTTACTGTAATGTACATCAGAGTTTTCCAGTACGAAAGATCTCAACCAATATCTCCAAATGTGCTCAGGTTGGTGCGCTAAATCTATATAATTTATCTGTGTTAATGTAATAGCAATAATTTCCGTGACCATTATTATTGGTTGTAAGCATTTTAGATTCGAAAAGTCTATTACCCCCTGGATTTGGCAATTATTTTTTGTTTTTAGATGAGATCATCCAGCCAATGTGTTGCACAATTGGTGCTCAAATGTGTGCCACATAAATAATGAATTAAGAAGAATATGTTTTATAACTTTCAGCACGGAAGTTCTTTTGTTATGTTAACGATGAGTTTCATGACGGAGTATTATAAGCAGCAACTTCGAGCAATATATAATGCTGGCCATTTGTGTGAACCTAAGAAAAAAATCTCAAATATATCATATTTTCTGCCTAGACAGTAAATTAGTTCAAATCAAAAATAAAATAGAGAAGATTTGTTCCAGAGAAAAACAATGTTTCAGATGAGATCTCTCCAGTGACTCAAAACTGCACTCAAAACAAATTTCAGTATGAACTCAACATTTTTTCCGTTGACAATATTCATTTCTCATGTAATTTCAGGAAAGACAATGATTATACCTTCATTGAGTTCACAGTTAGTCTCCTGAGCTATAAAAGAGCAAAAATATGAGCATACCCAATGTTACTTCAGGTGTGATTTAAAAAAGCCCCCATATGTGTTGGGCCTCGTGTGTGTGTGTTCCCATCGTAATGAATGTGTGTGTGTGTGTGTGTGTGTGTGTGCTGTGTGGTGTGAGAGAGAAGAGTGCTCAGGTTGAAAAAAAAAAAAAAAAAGTGATGAGCTTTCTTCTGAACGTATTGTTTCCCCACCATGTGTTTGCTGAGCTACCTGCTTGTAGCGGGGCCGCACAGAGGCCTGCTTGTGTCGCGCTGATGTCATAGGCTTGACCTGCCTCTGCTGTACAAAGGCTCTTTAGTGTCATCACTGCCTCTGTTAACACAATGCCATTCAAGCAGGGTTGCTTTGCTCCTGCAAGGCCTAAAGAACTGTATGTGGATTTTGGTTCAGCAGCATGAATAAAGCTGAGACTTTTGCAGGAAACTCAACAGACAAAACGCCTTTTTCCAGTGACAGAATGCTTTCGGGTAGGCTGGCATGTATAATCCACTCCATTAGCCTTTCAGTGTGGTTTCTCTCTCTTTCTCTGTCTTTTTTTTACCTCGTTTTCATCTCTTCTCACTCACTTGCTCTCTTTCTTGTTGGCAAAAAACGAAGAGTACATTCACAGGGGTCATGACAAGACAGATTTTTCTCTGCTTTAATCAAAACAAAGTGTTTTGAAAACTGGAGATATTAAAAATACATCAGCATGAAATCGACCGTATTTGCTGTCTTAATGCCAACATTCCTGCTCTATTTTGCATGATTCATTAGTGCACATTATTTAAAAAATGTGCTTCATAATTACAACAAAATGTGCCGGCTGACGTCAGGTGAATCTTTTATTTCATGCTCCCACAATTTTTCCACCACAGTTCCTGATTAGTGCATAATTAAGTCCTCTGTCTAATTCATCCCATTTCACTTCTTTAGATGGTCAAATTACAGTAGTAAAATAGGCTGTGATAGGCCATTGCTCCATTTTGATTTGAAATGCTGCATTAATTGCTTTGTATTCTAAATTAAAAGAATTGACATACCCTTTTCAGATTGTGGAGTTTCCGAGTCAGACATCCCTTTTCATGGGATCTGTCCACAGGCATCGGCCGGCAAAACACCCGGTGACAATGTAAACCTCTAATATATTTGCTTATTAGAATTCTCTGGATTTCAGTCAATAACAATAGGAAAGCACAAAGGCCGTTCTGGGCTATGCCATGTGTACAAACACACTCCACCAGGTCTGTGTGATGTACGTGTGTGTGTATGATTCATTCCGGTTGCAGTTTTTAGTCCTTATAAAATATGCAATTTTGGTTGTGCAGGGTTCTGTAATTGCCCATCTCGTCAGACTGATATAATTTATACCACGCGCAACTGCCAAAGCTACGCCATACGGCCATAGATGAATCAGGAAACATGGATCCGTGCTGCCAGCCGCCATTATTGTTTAACAAATATGGCACTCACGTCATTTTCGGACGGCACGGCACCTAATCCGGCTTCTCTTCATTTGTCAGTTTCATTGTCACTCTGCTCTGTGTGTTTAGCTCTTGCGTTTGCCCTTCTGTCTCTTAATGACTGGACACCTCGCTCTTGCCGTACGGGTGCATTCGGGTAGCACTAATGCACCTGTACCCTCGCTCTCTCTATGTACCCTCTCCCTGTCTATCATTGTTCTTTTTTCATGCGTGTGGTAACGCTACTTCACACTCGTATTCACTTTAGAAACATATATTAGATGCAGTTAGGAATTAAATGATGCACGTTTCTTGGAACAACCACTCTATTTGCTCTTCTCTTTTGAGGATTTTTTATTGTTCAGAAGCTCTTTCATAGTTCATGACATTATTATGACAGTAATGCTAGATTAACTGGAGATCAAATATAAGACTTATGCATGTCCCAACAATCTCCTGATAAAATCGACCCCAGTAGTTTTACATATGTAGAGTTTAAGAAAAGATCTCAGTGTCTCGAGCTGTGCTTCAGATTTTGCCAGTTCAGAGCTATTTTATTTCTCCTAAGATGTGGTTAGCAGAACACCGTTAATTTTGAGCATATGACAAGAGCAATCGATGAGCAATAAATTTTTTTTCAAGGGTTGGTAATTCAGTGTAATATCTGTATAGTATGAGCCTGATGAGAGAAAAAGGCCCCAGTAATCTCACATAAGTAGAGTTTAAAGAAGAAATCTCAAACAATGTCTCAATCAGATTTGGCCAAAACACAATCTGTCTATTTTTATGTTCCCATATGAGATGAGAAAGAAACCAAACGTTGAGACTTAAGTGAAACTCCACGTTCCTTAAGCACTGAAAGAGCAACCGCAAGGAGCAATTAAAACGTTCATCTAAGTTGGTAATTTAGTGACTATGAGCACAGTCTGGAAGCAATTTTGACGATCCTAAATTGTAGAGGGAGACATATGAGTAATAAATGAGATAATCACAGCTTGTTCTCCATTCAATATCATGGGCAATCTAATAGAAACATTTTGAAAAGAGGTATGTTACAAGAGATCTCATTTCTGATTGTTTTCTTTGAAGTCCCTCCCAACTTGGTGTTCATTGGTGTTATTTTGTGTGAGAGACGCACTTTAGGGTTTTGGAACTGAAAGCGAAGCTTCTGCAAAGTGACCTGCACATCCTTGTCATGTCCATTATGGAAATCTATTAGTGGCGATCACCCGCCGCCTGTCTGGGGGCACGTTACAGCACCTCAGCGTCTCTGATTGAGCTACGGCGAGCTGATGGATGACTTTGAAAACGCCATTCTGATGTAAACGACCTCGACCCTCTCTCTCTCTCTCTCTCTCTCTCCTCTCTCTCTCTCTCCCTCTATCTGTGTGTGTGTGGTTGTTGACATGCAGGAATAATGACCTGGACGCAGGGCCCACATGTGCCCCGTGGTCATTATGGCGCATTACCTGTGTTTAAAACACTAACCTTTGCCACTCAGCAAACTGGATCCACATTAATCATTTATAATGTTTTAATAAGTTTTTAATCAGCTCACTGAGGACCACAGCCTTCAGACATCAGGCAAGCCGTGTGTTGTATGTGTGGTGTGTGTGTGTTTCTCCATGGCCTGATTTGAAATCGTGCTTTTTCACTCTCTCCTAGCCTGTTTTTAATTAATAATTAAAATCGGCAAAGATGACAGTTTCCTAATTAGGGCTGTCCTGAAAGAATGTTGGGAATGTATGAATTTTAGATGGGAAAGGAGGGATGGGGAGAGAGATCGTGAGAGCGCTGAGAGAGTGAGAGAGTCGTTGGAGAGAGCGAGAAAGGGGTAATGAACACACAAGGAGACGTCTGGAGTAGATGGAGAAAAAACAAACAAAGAAACAAACAAAAATAGCGATTACATATCTGTCGCGAGCGACGGGAGCATTAGGTCAGGTAAAGGACAACAGCATCCTTGGTCATTTGTGGTCAGCCTGTTTCAAACCAATAAGAAAGAACAGTCTGAAACCCACCACAAAACCCCCCCCACCACCACCACCACTCCTTTTCCGCCCCCACCCTCCTCCCAGGGCTGGAAACTTGAGCCTGGTATCCAAACATTCAAGAGCTGAAAGAGCAAGAGAGGAGTAAAAACATGCATAGCCCCTACTACCCCCTCTAACCCAGAAAACAGTGCGCGTTCTCACAGTACGGGGGATTTGCAGAGGCTCTTCAGAACTGACCTTCATTTCCATTGACTTGAGAGCTGAATGATGACATAAGTGACTATTTTTGCTACATAATTTGCTAGCAATTTTTTTTTTTTATGTGATGTTTCACAGAGCATCTTTTATCCAATAGATTTAAAGAATTCGATATAGTGTATTTGTGCCATCAGAAGCTGCTTTAAGTTGTTTAAATATTTAATGAATAAAATTCATTATGAAAGCATGTTTTAAAAATGTCATTTTTATTTATAATACATATTAATAATAATAATAATCATAATAATAGTATCTGTATCCGTTATTAATAAGTTTATAATTAATTGTTAGAAATTCCTTTTTTTAAGTATTTTAACTATATCTAAAAAGGTTTTGCAGGGATTTGTTGATTTAAAATCTGAGCAGTCTCGTTTTGTATTTTTATTTTATTTTTAATATTCAATAGAATAATTTAATATTAATCACAATTATGTTATGTTTGTACATGTTTTTTTTTTTATATTAATATATTTAACTACTATTACTACTACTAATAACTACAGTTATTACATTATTATTATTTAATATTAAATAAAAAACGTAACTATAGCTTAAAAAAACTGTTTTTCGTTAATATAATGTTAACAATGTATGTTTTTGTTTCTGTTCTTGTCTTTTACCAAATTTATTTGATGTATATATTATCTCACATAGCACCCTGTAATTGAAAGAGAGGCACAGAGGCCTGATTTGCAATGGGGAACCTCCACAAGAGGCTTGTATACACCTAAACCAGAAAAAAAAGTGTTACAAGGGGAGAAAGAGAGGGAATGGTAAAGGAGGAGGGTGACAGAGAGAGAGAGAGAGAGAGAGAGAGAGAGAGAGAGAGAGAGAGATACGTGTTTAATGAGGCCCCAGTCTAAGACAAAATGCTGTGATTGACCGAAGCGTTGATCTGTTTGGGACAATACTGTCAGAGGCATTGTTACACATTAGGAAAAACTATGGAGTTAGGATGAATAGAGAGAGGCAAGAGAGAAAAGGAGGAGCGAATGTTGCACACCAGTCTGGGCTTCTGGTCCACGCAGTCTGCCTGATGGAGAAGAAAAACACACACACAAAACACCACACACACACACACACACACACACAGCCACACACACTACAGAACCAGCATGTCCCAAAAACACTTATGGCCATAAATATGTTTAGCAGATGGCTCAGATATGCTCAAACATACGAAATTATGTATCTTTGATAACTTTGTCTGTTAGGTGTCACGACTTTTTGGTGATTAAACAAGGACAGTGCAGTGATGCCTCAGAACCTGATTTGAACATTATTGAGATTTCTTAATATATATATCTCATATTTTTGTACTTATATTAAGTAATTTCAGTAGTGCTTGTCTGAGGCAGTGGTTGCTAGGTGTTTAAGTTTCTTTGATATTTTGGGCTCCTCTTGGTTTCTCCTTAAGTGTACTCTGTGGTATTTTTATGCTTGTTTTATTGTCCTGCCAAGTGTAAAAGTTTAAGTCTGATCGATTAGAGAAAAGAAATAGCACTCCAGTAATGGTGGTGTAGAAGAGGTATCACCGCAGTTCAGTACTTGAGGTTAAAAGGTTTTGGAAAAATGTCTCGCTGGTCAAATGAGAATGCACCCACAGAACAATCAGACAACAATCAGACCCGTCATCCAATCAGAAGCCAGAGCTTGTGCATTTTGGAAATGCGATCTGGATTGACCTGTGTATTGTACCGTCTCAGCTTCTGGGACCTGACATCAGCAGAATCGGACTTGTGTAAGTGGTGTGTCTTGTAATGTGTGTGTATGTGTCTGTGTTCTGTATTGTCTGGCTGGCTGGGGTCTGATCAGCTAAAGTTGCTTAGTGATCAATACTCAGCAGAGTCACACAGCTGGTGCCCTAACCATTAACGCCTGAGCAGCAATTAGTGTCCACACTGACCTCTCACACACACACTCCCATCTGCCATTGTATTTCCTTTACCTCTCTTTACAAACCACTCATCTGTCTTGGGACGACAGCAAAAAAAGCAGTTGCAGTTTTTCCCAATCTTTTTGTTTAATACGACAACATAAGACAACAAAACAAACACAATACAATAATTTATGGAGCTATCAAATATTTCAGAATAAAGGACTGCATTGTATTCTTTTTTGTTGTGTTTGTGTGGTAATAAAGCTAGCTTGATTATTGTCCCATAAAAAAAATAATAAATAAATAAAGACATTCATTAATTCAATTAATTCATTCATACATACATACATACATACATAAAATTTTTAGTTAAAAAAAAATTTTTTTTTTTAGTATCTGTTTAAAACAAAAATTGTCAATTATTTTTAGATTTTTCTTACACAGCAATGAAGATGTGAAATTTGAGGGCAAAAGGAGAATGATAAGATTTCTCATCAACATTCTCCCAAATGTCCAAATTAAAAACAATATATTCAGTTTGTTAATAAAAACAGATTAGTATATTTTACAAGAAAATGCTATTTCTAAGTATATTTCTAAATACCATTTTACCCCGAGTCTTTCTACTTTAAAATCTCATCTTTAATTCAGATACTATGCCATTATTTTGTAATTACTTGTGAAATTTACTAGCAATTTCTAATTTTTATTAGTTTCACTTACTACATACAGAGTAATCAAACAGAAAAAAAAAAAAATGGTGTGGGCAAATTTTTCTATCAGAATTTGCTAGAGAATTTCACAAATAATTTAAAAGAAATGGCAAGTAACATTGAATTCAAATGAAATTTTGAAACATTAAACTCATTTTTTTTGTTTGTTCGTTTCAGTAATTTTAGAAGAAACTTCTAAACAAAACTGATACTTAAACAGTATCTGAGCTAGGAAAGAGCAATAATACTTATTTCGATTTTTTTGTCATAGCTGTCATCTGCAGTTAACCTGCTTTAGCATCGGCCTCGGCATTTATTGTTTTTTTTTTTTTTGCGTCTTTTGTGCTGAATGAAGTGGGGATTATGGTGTGAAGGAGAGGCTGGGAGGGGGCTTCTCCTTTGAATGAGGGCAGGAAAACGAAGCTCCAATGATGGTTTTGTTAAGAAAGAGCTAAGGGCTGTTATTGAGCTGATGTGCTTGAACACGTACCCTTTTTTCCTCTCAATTACCTCAGCCTGTGAAGCCAAAGTCCTTTCAAACGACAAGGCCCCATCTTCTCTCTCTCTCTCTCTCTCTCTCTCTCTCTCTCTCATCATGCGCTCGTTCGCCCCATCATAAGAAATTCGGCCCCATCTGGTCAGAAAGAGTGGTTTGAAGGACAGGTTGTATTAATTACTCCGCGCTGGCCAGCCAGATCATTTTATCACAGATTTTTGTCGACAAGTTGCAGTGGAAGCTAGAAGTCCAACGCCTCGGTGAGAAAAACAAAGGCGATGGGACAGAAGGGGGTCTATGATGTGAAATTAAACATGTCTGCTTTGCTTTTTTTCCCTCTGACAAACCAAATTTGTGTCTTGTGTAATTGGATAACTGCCTCAGCCAATTATTTTGCGCTTACACAATACACAGGAGGCCCCCCCTTTCCCTGCTAAAGCTCAGCTTCCATAATTAGCTATGCTAACAAATATCCCTTTAGTGGCCTTCCATATATTGCTCAAACATCTCCATGGCATCCTAGGACACCAGGCAAGTCCTGTGTCCTGTCACAAATGCTGATTATTTGCGAAGGATAGCTTTGAATCAACATAATTTGCAGTTAATTTTTTTTTTTCTTTCTCTTCCTTGCTCCTCCGTGGCCAGCATCTGAATGCTGAGTTCTTCTTGATATTCCATTAAATGACTATTTAACTGCTTTCTTTATTTCCGACGGTCGCCGAACATCGCCGCAAAGTCTGGAGCCATTTAGAGAGAGTAAAAGGTGGGAAGAGAGAACCGTGTGGCCCGTAATTGCTTGCCTTTCACAAAGGACTAATTTAACTCAATCCCACGCAGAAGTGAAACTGCTCTTAATCCAGATGAAATTACGTTTTTTTATTTGTTCAGTTGTGGACAGCAGCTGCATATCATTGTGCTCAGAAAGCTGTGGAAATTCACTTAATCAAAACTCGGAGGTAACATACCCCCAAGCGAACATGCGCAACCACTGAGTGCAGTTTTAATGAGAGTGTGTGTGTTTTTGAACACGTCTAGTTCTACATTTGCCTGTTGTGATAATAACACCTGCAATGTTCGTTTATAATTAATTTAATTCATGATTTGCTTTTACACATTAATTGTAAGTGTGGGTGCTATAGTAAGTTATTTAATTTTCTTTTTATATTAATTTACTATAGAATGAAAGGCCGCACATTGTGTATATATATACAATATATATATATATATATATATATATATATTATATATATATATATATATATATATATAATATATATATATATATATATATATAATTTTTTATTTTTTTGTACCACATCTCACATTGTAAGTGTAGTCCAAATGCATTCCGGGATTTTTATATCTCTAGGCTTTTTCATGTTTTTGCTGTATCTATTGAAATTGATGCGGTCCATCTCACTTTCAACCTCTGAATGGGTGCTGTTGCAATAATCTTTGAGTTAACACGAGTGTGTCCACCTGTGTACATGTGTGTGAAGCCATTTGTTTGCGGCCATAGAGTGAGAAAAAAACAAGTGAGAGAGAAAGAGATAGCGAGTGAGAGAGGTAGAATAAAGGCTATATTTCAGGCTTGATTTACTCCGATACCTGCTGTCGAAACATTACAGCATCTCTGGGGAAATAACAACAGGGGCCCCGAATTACAGCTCGTAATACTCATTCTGCATGCACATGGCCTTGTTGTGAACACCAGATACACCATCAACAACACTGTACACCAATTGTGTTTAGCTAATGTTGACCTACCGCACTGTGTTGCTGACACGTTTTTTGGCCTCCTCTTAGCTACGCTTGACTGCCTATTCACGACGCGCACGCCTTCAGACCTCCAGTATGTAGAGGTATGCTAAAATTCACTTGTTATTGACGCCGGTCACTAAAAAATTTTCTGAAACTACCACAAGGCCACCTTCAGGGCCCTTGCTTCACCGTTTCTTACTTTTGCATCAATCTGTCTCAATCCTAAACATTCCCTCTCTGTCGGGAGGAAAGGGTGACTGTATATAAATGAGAATTGGGAGTGGAAGGGTGTTCAGGGTGATTGCAGATTGTCATTTCCACAGTGATATACTTGCTCGGCTCGCGCCACCATCGGAGAGTCCGAATGAGAGACTTCATCCTGCATACACACACTGTTTACCTAGTTGAAATACATGTGTTAAGACTCACATACTGTAACCCCAATCTGCAAATGCATGGACTGTTAGCGGTGAAGCGCAAGCGAGGGCAGGAAGGACCTTTACGTCGTACCTCCGGCATCTCAAGGGGTTGGATAACGCTGAGGTAAAGATATTGTTCGGAGAATGGAACCTCCATATACGAAAGGACCAATGTTCCACCTCAGTGATAAGTCGGGTGAACCGCGGTCCTTTTGGAAACCGTAGCTCACTCTGCAACCATATTAGGATTTTCAATAGTCCGACAGAAATTTCCAAAATTGTTTTGTCCAAATTGCATTGCCTGTGTCAAATCATTAATAAAATAGTTCTAATCCATCCATCCCTCCATCCATCCCTGGTTCTATGGTTCTACTATACTATTGTTGTCCATCCATCCATAGTGCTCATCATTCCATCCATCCTTCTGTCTATAGTTCTATCATCCATCCATCCAGATATCTGTCTATAGTTCTATCGTCCACCATCATCCTTTCTACTCTATAGCTGCCACAAATGGCTTTAAAAAAACAATTTATCAAAAAACGCTCATCTGACTTCTATTGAATATTTCTCGCCAATTTTTTTTTTTTTTTCCTCTAACAGTGGTCTCCTCTTAAACCAACCACTTCCTGTGATACAAGGATGTGTGCACCAGCTGTACGAGCGTTCAACTCCTCTTCCCTTAAGCCCTCTTATGCTTCTTCCTTCTCTTGAAGGACTCTTGAAGTGTCTCTTTAACCTCTTAAAAACCCAGGTTTTAGTTCTTGAGGTGTGTGTGTGTGCGAAAGTGCCCGGTCCGATGGGACCTTTCTCTGACTCTCAGCATTAACATGACTTTTGCCGTCAACAGATTATGCAGTTAGTAAATTGCGCAATAATTACCGGCATGCTTGCTAGCCTGGGTGTCGGGGTGTGTCTAATTGTCTAACAGGACTGTACGTTTTTGCGGGCCGTGCTTCACCTCGCTAGGGTTCCCACCCAGTTCACCGGGCGGTCCTCGCCTGTGATGAGCAGGGCTCAGCGCTGTGTGCTGGTTTACCTCCCCATTGAGCATCGCTAAGCCTTAATTACAGGTTGGTAGAACAGGGTAGGAAAGAGAGGGGGCGGAATCTTAACCGGGACTTCCCCTGTTCAGTGACGGGCAGATGGGTTCTGTGGGGAACTGCTTGGGATTTGGATGCGCCATCCACCCGGACAGACTGAAAAAGCAGCTAAACAGAGATATCAGGGAGGCCGTGGGCGGGTGAAGAACAACAACTAATTATCATTACTCTGATGGGAATTAGCTAGAAAACAAGGTGAATTCAGCTGTCGGGTTTGATCGCGACCTTTATGCGTGTGGGATCTCCTGGACTCGCTTCCTGCTATGAAATCTACAGTTGTGTATTTGTGCTAGTGTTGGTGTTCCGTGCGGGGTGTTTGAATTGTTCAACGGGGAGTTATTTCCCTCTCTTTGTCCTTCTCTCTCTCTTGCAGACTTTTTGGAAATTCGTCCTCAAGTTGTACCCAGCAAATGCCTGAAGAATGCCCGGAACCCAGTTTGACATGCGCCAGATTCCATGTGTAATGTTTTTCTTTTTCTCTCTCCACACACACACATCCTGATGTTAAAAACAGGCTTGCTGGGGTAGCTGTATGGTGTATCGCTTGGTGGATATATTTAACGGCC